>NW_024425008.1:23032741-23104363 GCF_017311325.1 Ursus maritimus
TAGATCAGGGTGCTGATGACTTTTTTTTTTTTTTTTTAATGTCTGGAAACCAGGAACCCAATGCTGGACCCAGCCCCTCCATGCTAAACCCAAACTGCTCAGTCCCACACAGACTCTCCACCAACTCTCTGACCACTGAGTCTAAGGAGAAAGGGGGCCACTGTGCAAAGCCCAGCCCCGCAGAAAAATCACTCCCCAAATGGCCAGCAGGGTGAGCAGCTCACACGGCCCCACCAGCCCCCTCAGCACCATGTCTGTTCTCAGGTGGCCCCCACTCTTCATGCCAGAGTCCTGGGAACTGAGTGTGCCTTTCCCTCCCTCTCAGCCCCTTCCCATTTAATTCTTCCTTGAGTCCTGTTGATTTCATCTCCAAAATACATCCATCCACTCCTCTTCCCAAGCCACCATCACTCTTGTCCAGATGACCACAAGGGCCTTGTAACTGTCCCCCAGTTCCAACCCTGGTCCCTGTGCAGGCCACCGTGGATGGTGCCATTCTCTACAGAGAGCCCATCACTGGCTGCTGACCTCGGGTCCCCGTGCATGCCCGACACACATCTCACCCCCTTCTGTCCCCAGCTGGATCCATGCTCTTTCCCACCCGAGGCCTCTGCATTCTCTGTTCTCTCTGCCTCCCTCTCCTAAACATCCCTGGTCCTAGCTGAATTGCTACTTAGTCCTCAGAAAGATCCCCCGGCCTCCCAAACTCAGAGTACCCTGCACTTTTCCCTCGTGGCATTTATCACCAGTGCCATTAAATTTTTATTCTTCTGGTCGCTTGTGTAACATCCGCCATTCCCCTACAACTCCATCAGCAGCACCGTGGCGGCAGCTTGCTCAGCTACATAACCCCTGGCACCCACACAACAGAAGTCTGGCAAACATCAGCTGAGCCAATAAACAAACAGACAGATGACTCGTGACGTCCAAAGGGAGAAAGGCTGCAGACGGTCCAAACACACACCTGTGGGACAACCAAGCAGCCCAAGCTGAGCACCTGCCCCCACCCAGCCAAGGGCCCCATGTTCCCAGCCCCAGCCCTGGGCCCAGGCAGCACAGGCCCCTCCGGTCTCGCCCCAGGGTCAGGCACCCCCACGTCCCGGCCCCAAGGTGATGCCGGCTCAGGCCACTCCACCTGCCCAAGATGCCCTCTCTGGGCCTTTCTGCTTGTTCTCCTTTTGACAGCACTCAAGTCCTGCTCAGGTTTTGCCTTCTCCAGAAGACCCCAATTCGCCCCTCTCTGTGACCCTACTGCGGATTCCGAGAGCACCTGAGAGCTGTGGCCCAAACCTCAGATGACCTTCTCATCTCACCCTGACCTCTTGTTGACTGTCTCTAGCTCCGCCTGTCCCTAAAACAAAAGCTCCTCAGGAGTCAGAGTCATGGGCTGAGTCAGTGACTCAACTAGAGGGCAACACAGTGCCCTCCTGTGACTCTCCCGCCCCGTCTGTGCTTCTGTGCAGAGTTCTGCCCTCTGAGTGAGGGAACTAGGGTTCCCATCCCACCTCTGCCACTACCCGGCCCTGTGACCTTAGGGAAGTGGCTTCCGTTTCTCCGGGTCTAAATTTCTCACTTGGTAAAGGGGGGTGTTGGAGTCTGATAGCCTCCCTAATTCTGTGATCCTGTAACTCTCTCTTTCCATCCTGCACTCCTAGGATGGTGCCCCAGCCCACAGCAGCCTCCCTCTCTACACACACACACACACACACACACACTCTCTCAAGCCTGGTTCTCCACCCGGAGTCAGCTGACCCTTCCTGGGACATACACAGGCACACGCACAAGGAGTCACCTCCAGAGTGGCAGAGGCCAGGCCACGGAGCAGGGCCTCCCACGGCGGAAACCACCAAGGGAGCCCGGCCTGGGACACAGGCATGCTCCTCGGGCCCATGAATAAAGAAGCAGGCACAGCTGGCCTATTCATAATCAGCATAAAAAATTGATTAGCCCTTTCCAGATTAAACATTATTGTTTCAACGATGAACATAAATCAGCCAGACGTGGAGGGCTTGCTTCTCTCCGCTGCCAAGGCGCTGCGGCAAGTAGACCGTGCGTGGGGACCTGGGCACGGTGGAAGGAGAGGAGGACTCCTCCCTGGAGAAGGGCCCGGCTCTCAGAAGGTACCTGGGGGGGCAGAGCGCTCCTCACCCCCATCGCCAGCCCCCTGCCTGCGAGCGCAGAGGGGCAGCACCTTTTCCAGAGGCGAGGAGAAGAGCCAAACCACCTCACCGAGCGCTTCTCAGAGCACCTCCTCAGCCATGTGATTGGCTTGTGAGGCAACATAGGTCCAGGGCCAGCCCGGGGCCGAAGGCAAGATGGCAGGCCGGCGCGCCGTTAGGGGAAAGAGCGTGGCCCTCAGGCGCAGACTGGGTCTCACAGGCCCTTCGGTGTGGCCTTGACCCAGCCCCACACCTCCTGCAGCAGCCTGTGTGACTGAAGTACCTACGTCTCTGTGGACAGATAACACTCAGGTTCAGTTCCCAGCTGGGCTGCCGCCCCGCTACTGATCCTGAGTTACTTAGTGTTACAACTTAGTAAGCTTCATCTGGGGAAAATGGGGAGAGGGACGCCGAACTCGCCTAGCGTCTGTGAGGACTAAAATGAGGCTGTGCGTTTGAACACATCTATCATGTGCTAAGGAAGGAGAAAACGATAAATATACAATTCCTTGACCTGCTGGGGTTCCCCACCTGTCTGTCCCACCTCCCACTCTGGAATGCTGGGAGAAGCCATAAACTGATTGCATGGGAAACCTGGGGAAAGGCCCAGGGCTCCTTTCAGAAAGCAACAGAGTGCCAGGACCGTGGGATCTGCAGTCAGCCCTGGTTTTGTTTCCCGACTCAGCCTCCTATCTCTGGGCAACCTCAGAGACGTGTCTCAACCTCTCTGGCCTTGGCTTGGACAACAGTACTTCCTCCGAAGGGCAGCTCTGGGGATTATAGGGTAGCAGAGCTACACCGCACCTGCCGTGCCTNNATCTGGGGGGGGGGGGGGCTCAGGAACAACCATCACTGTGAATTTAGGAAACTGGTTTAAGGGGGGCACGTATTGCATGGTGCACTGGGTGTTACACGCAACTAATGAATCATTGAACTTTACATCAAATAAATAAATGAATAAAAATTAAAAATTAAAAAAAATTAAAATAAAATAAAAAATAAACACCCAACCTTCTCCCTTGGCCCTTGGGTGGGATGAATTTAAGATGAGTGTTCGGCACCATTTCCCAGTGTCCCCCCAGCAGGAACTGGTTTAAGCGCCTTCTCTTCCTTGAACCACGTTCCCACTTCCCTCCTGGCCGCACCTGACCTTCCCACCAAACCACCCTCGCCGGAATCCTCTCCTTGGAGTCAGCTCAGCCAGGAAGAGCACTTCCCACATGGTAAGCATCCAGCTGAGGTGGGAGATTATGTCCCCTCTAAGACAGTGCGGGACCCGGGACTCCAGAACATTGCTTCTGCCCCGGCCATCACCAGTAAAGACCATCCTCTGGCTCACGTGGACATGGGGAGAAGGTATCAGAGCTACAACAATCATATCCACCCCACCCACGCTGCCAACCCTAGCCCTGAGCAGCCTGCGAGGAGAGACCCCTGCAGCGGGAAGGAAAGCCACGAGTTCGTGCAAGGAGAAGATGAGGACCCTGTGGTCCTCCTGGCAGCCCCAGAGGGCAGAGGGTCAGCCGTCAGGGCAGCTCCTTCAAGAGCAGTGGCTGCGGCACTCATTCCCTGACTTGTGGCCTCCTGACCCACTGCCCAGCCGGGGACTCTGGCTCTGAGCTCCTGAGAGAGGCCCAGGGGAGAAAAGCTGGCCATGCCACAGCTCCGGGAAACAGCTAAAATAGGCTCCAAAGGGAGAGTTCACCTTTACCAGATGCGGAGGAAGGAAAGCGCCTCCTTGCCTGGCTCCTGCCCTCCACCCCTCCAGCCAGCCCGCACTGTTGCCTGACTAACCCAAAATCAGCCGTGGAGGCCTGCACACATACACACAGGCACACACACACAGACGCTATTAGCTGATGAGACTGAACACGGGTTCTAAGACCTGGGGCCCGTGGTGAGCCCCTCAAGCCTACACATCAAGATCCAGTGCCTACACCCTACACCCACTCTATTGCCCTCCAGAAACCAGGCCCTCCTCCGGGGGGCAGCTGCACAGCGAGAGTGGTGGGGGCCTCTGCCTCTTCCAACTAGGACACTGTGGCTGTTACTTAACCTCCCAGGGCCCCCGCTTCCTCATTTGGAAAACTGGAATGGTAAAACCTACCAACCTTGCAGAATTTGTGTACCGTTAGAAACAATGTCTACAAAACATCCAGCCAGTGTGCACTACCTCCAAGTACCGACCAAACAGAAACTCTCACGTGATCACCATCCGCTGACACGAACATCTCTTATGCCATGTTCTGCCTTGCTGCTTCCCACCCCACCCCCTCTGTCACCTTGGGGTTTAAACGAGAGGGATGACATCTTCTGACAGACCCCACCTCCTCCAACCTCTGCGATTGGTCAGGGACTGGACGTCGGTATTTGTTTCCCAGGGCGACCATAACACATCACGGCCGGCTAACGAGTGCCTAAAACAACAGAAGTGGACTGCCTCCCAGTTCTGGGGGCTAGCGGGCTGAAATCAAGGTGTTGGCAGGCCTGCGTGCCCTCTGAGGGCCCCCGGGAGGAGCCTTCCTGGCTCTTCCTAATTTCCAGTGGCTGCCAGCGATCTCGGCAGTTCCTTGATTTGTACCTGCATCCCTCAAATCTCTACTGCCGCCACCACGTGGCCTCCTTGCAAGGCCACCAGTCGCTGGATGCAGGGCCTGCCCCAAGCCACCATAAACTCCTTAAGTTACCGAAATACAGCTGCAAACACCTCATTTCACGTTGTCAGGTTCTAGGTAGACAGGAGTGGGGTGGAAGAGCGCGAGGGACACCAATCAACCCAGTGCAACACCTGACTCAGGTTCCGTTGGGCAGAGTCCCGATCTGGAATTTCATAAAAGGGAAGTGGAGTGTTCGGGGCAGGCGGGGGGCAGGGGAGGCCCTGCTGGGGGCAAAGCTGCGAAGAGGTGAGACTGAGAAATGCCAAAGCTGACCTGCAGGAAGAACATGAGAAAAAGACAGGAGTCCTGGAAGAGCACCCCAAAAGCCCCACTCAACCCCGTCCCTTCCCAAAGCATGGTCACAGGACACAGTAAGTCTGCCCTCTTGCCTCGGCTCGTTCCAGCTAGGGTTCCGATCCTCACGACCACCAAAGTGCTAACGGCCTCACCTGCTCCAGCTTCCGTTGTGGCCCCCAAATATTCATATGTTGAGGTCATGAGCTCCAGTACCTAACCTTCGGAATGTGACCTTACTTGGAAATAGTGTCACTGCAGATGCAATTAGTTAAGATGAGGTCACCCTGGCATGGGGGCGGGGGGCACTAAGCCAGTATGACAGTGTCCTTATGAAAGGGGGCAATTTGGGCACAGAAACAGACACACACACAGGAAGCACGCCAGATGAGCGTGAGGGCAGAGCTCAGGGTGGCACTTCTACAGGCCAAGGACGGACGAGGATCGCAAGCAAACCACCAGAAGCTAGGGGGGAGGCTGGGAGCAGACTCCCCCTCACAGCCTCGGGTGCACCCACCCCGCCAGCACCTGGGTCTTGGACTCCTGCCCGCCAGAGCTGAGACAGCAGATTTCTGTGGTTTGAGCTGCCAGTCCGTCGTGCTTTGTTACGGCAGCCCTCGCAGTCCAACACAGCCCACCCGCAGGGCCCAGCCACACGGCCCCGCTGCTCCGCTCCCGGACACCGTGCAGCCGCCACACCGCCAGCCCCCAACGGCCTCCTGCTTTTGCTCCTTCGATCTTACTCAGCCTCCGAGGGCCACCTCCTCCAAGAACCCTCTTCTGAACTTCCCCCTGAACTTTTCCTGCATCAGCCCCACAGCTGAGTGCTTAATTGCTCTCTATAATTACTTCCTCTGTGAATTGTTCTGTCTGCCCGGCTTTGGGAGGGAGGGACGTGGCTTTGACACATTCTAGATCCCCCACAGCGTTGGCACAGAGGTAAGTACCTATCGGCTGCTCAACAAAGCTGTATTTTCTGAGTGAGCGAAGCAGTCGGTGGTGGGCCCCGACCTTCCAGAGTCTGTGAATAGGGCCACAAGTAGCTGAGGCACTTTCTCCAGCAGGCCCAACACAGCAGCTAAGCAGAGGGTCTGGGTTTGGGCACCACCCTACAGATTAGACCCCAAGGGGGGGGGGGTGGCGTACCACAAGCCTGGTTGGCAGACTGAAGGTGAACGGTGAGAACATGGGTATAATCATCCCCAAACCACTGGCAAGTGGGAGGGCTAGCCAGAGGGTACAAAGAACACCCAGAATCCTCTCACCATGAGGGATGAACTTATGAAAATACGTCTTCCTCAAAGTCCACAGGAGGCCACAAAGTCCCATGGACAGCGAAAGCCACTGGAGCCCCTCTGGGTTTCTTTGACAGCAAGACCAGCCGTGTCTCTGAGTGTTGGCCTTCTCACTCCAGGCAGCAAGCTCCCAGCCCTGAACAGGAGGATGAGCACTGGATCGGGAGTCAGGAGATCTGGGTTTGATTCCCGTTTCCACCACCACCCAGTTGTGCCACTCTGGGCCAGTGACTTCCGGCTCTGAGCCTCAGTTTCCTCACCTGTGAAACACGGGCCTTGGACGAGGTGATTTCTAAACCATCACAACCCAGGAGTTAGGGATTCTCTTGCGTAACTTTTGTCTATGGCACTTGCCACTGAATGACAAAGGCCAAACAAGAAAAGCCAGCGTTTGTCAACCCCCAGGAAGATCCAGGCACCAGTGGGGTGCTGGATATAATTGAGGGTCCCAGTGTGCCTGCTTCATTTTGTCCTCACAAGAGCTCTGCACGTGACGACCAGAGCTAACAGCTGCCAGGATTCACTGTGCGCCCCAGATGGGCTCTAGCTCTCAATCCTCCTCACGGCCCTATTAGTGCGGAGGTTCTGTCATCATCCCTGTTTACAGACAAGGGAACTAAGGCTCAGAAAGAACTAATGACACAGTTAAAATCTGGTAGCATTTGGGATTCGTGCAAGGCTGACTCCAAAGCCTATCCGATTAACCATTATGTCATACCTCCTCAGCAATGACTCTTCTGTTCTTTCCAGAAGCCAGACCCTTCCCTTGCCCTCAGCCCATAGTTGAGACAGCCCCAGACACACCCTCGCAGAGCCCTCCACAGGCTCCTATGGGAACAGCCCAGGGGACTATGGAAGCAAGACCAAGGCAGGAGCAGAGCTGGCCACCCCGAGGACTCCAGGACCCATAACGCCATGCCATTACGTCCTGTGTCAGACAGTGTCTCCGTGCAGTAACAACCCATTAGTGAACACCTCTGGTGTGCCAGGCACCGGGCAGTGCTCTAGAGAACCCCAAGAAGAGTGGGAGGAGACCACCCACCCCAAGAATGTAAACCAAGCACTGAAATGACCAGACGCAAGAGATCAAACCAAGTGCTCTGGAGTCACGGTCTGACCTGGCTGAGGAGGTCGGTGAAGGCTTCACGTGGACGAGGCTCCCAAAGTCGTTCCATAATTCAACGCGACCATACTTACTAACACCTACTATGTGCAGAGCCCACTCCAGGCCCCGTGGGAGGTGCAAGATGGAAAAGCAACCAACCTTAATGCAACAAATAACTGCAAAAGAGCTGTGTCAGGGACAGAAAGTACCCAGGGAAACATGAAAGAGCCACTAATCCTGACTGGGGCTCCATGAGGAGCCAAGGGTACAATTTCACTGGAAACCATACCTCAGTTTCCCATCTGTTAAATAAGTAATAGTAGGACTGACCTCAGAGGGTCTTAGTGAGAAGTAAGTTGATCCATGGGGAACCTCTGAGACAGTGCCTGACACCCGGCAAGCATTCCAATTGTGTGTGTACACGTGTGTGCTGGTGGTGTCAGCCTGTGTGTACGTGTGTGTGGTGTCATAGACTGTGTGTGTACATGTGTGTGGTGTCATAGACTGTGTGTGTACATGTTTGTGGTGTCATCAGACTGTGTGCGTACGTGTGTGGTGGTGTTGTCAGACTGTGTACATGCGTGTGCTGGTGTCAGCCTGTGTGTACAGGAGAGTGGTGTCGTCAGACTGTGTGTGTACATGTGTGTGGTGTCATCAGACTGTGTGTGTACATGTGTATGATGGTGTTGTCACGCTGTACATGCATGTGGTGGTGTCGTCAGACTGTGTACATGTGTGCTAGTGTTGTCAGACTGCATGTGTACATGTGTGTGGTGGTGTCAGACTGTGTGTGTACATGTGTGTGATGGTGTGTCAGACTGTGTACATGTGTGGTGGTATTTTTAGACTGTGTGTACATGTGTGTGGTGTCGTCAGACTGTCGGTGTACATGCATGTGGTGGTGTCAGACTGTGTGTACAAGTGTGTGGTGGTGTCATCAGACTGTGTACAAGCATGTGGTGGTGTCAGACTGTATGTACATATGTGTGTGATGGTGTTGTCAGACACAGAGCTCAAAGGATGAGAAAGGGCCTGATGCATTAAGAAGGGGAAGTGAGAGGAAAGGCCTAGGGTGCATAGAGTGAACCCCCGGTGTGGCCAGGGTGTCGCCATGTGAAGACTGGAACAGGGGATGAGGTTGGAAAGAAAGTGGGGAACAGCTCCTGACCTGCTCTCAGTGGGGAGCAACTCCTAACCTGTTCTGGGGGGAGGGGCTTTGTTTCACAGGCACGAGAGGGATGTGGCCCAGGCTAGGTCAGGGCCACGCAGAAGCTGTGGAGCAATGGACTGAAGGTGCACTGGAGATGGAGCAGAGCCCCCAAGGAGGAGGCCTCTCAGGGCTGGGGCAGGGCAGCTGCTCAGGCTGGAGGCAGGGGCCAGGAGGCCTGGGGAAGAAGAGCCAGCGCCATGGCGGCCGCCTCAGTCTCTCCCCCAGTGACTAATGGCACACCATCCGTCCCGGCTGACATTAATGCTTCCCGCCATCCATCTCCTACTCGTTAAATTACCATTTTATGGCCAAAATCTCTCTCCCATAATTGATAAAAATCTCCTTTTGATGTTCAGTATGATTGGGGGGAAAATGTTTTTTTATTCTTCATTATGTTTTTAATACAAATGTATTTTTTATTGAGAGCTGCTGGGAAGCCCAGAGGAGGTGAATCTCTCTCTCTCGCCCCCCAAACCTCCCCACACACAGCTTTGTGCCCATCAGCGTCTGGGGTTCCACTCCCAGAATGCTCACACGGCAGCTGTCTCGGGGAACCAGACACCAAAACAAACAAAGGTTGTGCTGAGGACCCAGGGAAGCAAATCTAAAGACAGCTGAAGCCGTCCAGGGGGTCCTCAGCTCCAGGCCAGCAGAGCAGCCGGGGTGGTGAAGGGTGAGCTGGCCTCAGCCAGCCCCTGCCAGGGTGCAAGGACAAGGGCAAGAGCTCCAGGGGGCAGGGAGAAGCACTGGAAAGAAGGCAGCAAGGAATACGAGATGGAGGCATGTGTTACCATCGAGGGGAAGTTTTCTGCCAGCCATGGGTCCCCCAGGTAGAATTGCCTCCTCTGGCCCCTCTGTCCTAACTATGTCCCTTGACCCCATCCAACCCAGGGCATGTCTGTCCCCACATACACCCACACCCAGCTCCTGCAGGACAAGGGAAACGGCGTCCAGCTGCCCATTCTGCAAGAAGGAGGGCTGGGTCCTGAACACAGCGCAGCCACCAACTAGTGACCCTGGGACCCGTGGCTGCCCTCGACCCCTCATCGGGGGAGTCAGCTCTAGGCACCAAGAGCACAAAGCAGATGCTGCTGCTGGCCTCAGGACGCTGCTATGGTTGACATAGCCTTGCCGAGCTGCCAGTAACCCCCCCCAAGGTGGGGGTCACAGGGCGGTACTTAAGAAGCCCAGGGGACAGGCTCCCAAGGCAGGGGAGGGAAGCGGCTGACCAACAGATGGAGTACTGGGTACTAACCAGGGAAGAGAAAGGAGGATTCTACTAGCAAAGCAGTATTGGGACAGAGAGCCGTACCAGCTGGCAGCAAACCTGGTTAAAGATCCCACTCTGCCACTTCCAAGTCTCTCAGAGTCCGGGTTCCTCGCACGCATGAAGCATCCAGCATAACACCGGAATGACAGAGAACATTTGCTGGCCATCTGCTCCCTGCCTACTGGCCCCACACGCTCCATGTCCGTTAATTCACCGAATCCCCACAGTCAGCCCGTGTGGCACGGACCATTAGTATCCCCATTTTACAGATGGGCAAAATGAGAGGCAGAGAAGATAAGCAGCATGCCCAAGGTCACAGAGCCAATGCAGCAGCAAGCAGTTTGGCTCCTACCCTCCTCCGAGTCCCAGTAGGAAGCTCGACCACTAGGACCAAGGGTACAGATGTGTAGTCCTGACTGAGGGCCACGTGGGAACCACGAGCGATAATTTTCTGTGTCAACCTGGCTGAGCCATGGTGCCCAGACACTCGGTCAAACTTTATTCTAAAGTTTCTGTAAGGACGTTTTTGAATGAGATTTACATTTAAATCCGTAGACTTCTGGGGGGCCTGGGGGGCTCAGTCGGTTAAGCGTCTGATTCTTGGTTTCAACTCAGGTCATGATCTCATGGGTCACAATCTCAGGGATCTTGAGACCAAGCCCCACATCAGGCTCTGTGCTCAGTGGGGAGACTGCCTGAAGATTCTCTCCCTCGGCCCCTCCCCCCACTCACGTGTACGTGCATTCTTTCTCCCTCTAAAATAAACAAATAAATCTTTTTAAAAAGCAGTAGACTTTGAGTAAAGCACATTGCCCTCTATAACATGGTGGGCCTCATCCAATCAGTTGAAGGCCTGAATAGAAGAAGACTGACCTCCTGGAGCAACAGGGAATTCTGCTAGCGACGGCCTTTAGACTTAAACTGCAATACCAGCTCTTCCTGGGTCTGCAGCCAGATGCCTCCCCACTCACACCAAAGATGCAAGACTTACCAGCCTCCACAATTGCATAAGCCAATTCCTTAAAACCAATCAATCTCTCTTTACTTATTTTATACACATACACACACACACACATACACCCTATTGGCTCTGTTTCTCTGGAGAACCCTGACTAACAGAAGGAAATCCAGCCCTGGCCGAGCAGCCACCTGAAGGAAGGGGTGCCCAGAGCGGGTGCCTTTTCCTGCTTCTCACACAGTTCTCCAGGTACCAGCAGAGGCCGTGCAGGCAGGCATGCAGAAATGACAAGGATCAGCCCAGAGTTCGCCACCCCCCAACCATGCCCAGCTCCCCCTCCCCCAGCCCTGAGGCCTCCATGGAAGCCCCTGCCCTAGTCTCCAAACAGGATCTGCACTGCCCCCACTTGGTGCCCCCACCACCAGGAAGCCCTCACACGGGCCAGGTGTTCTCCTGCCTCACCTCCCTGCCTTCCACTTCTGCTCCTGCTGGTCCTCATGCCAAGAGTGCCTTCTCTCTGCCACCCCCGCCAAGCTTAATAAATGACAGAGGTTCCTGGGGAAGAGCTTCTTTATCTCTTTCCTGAACTTTTGCTTATACCGTGAGCAAAGCAAGACAAGAACGTCACCCTCCACCTGTACCTGCAGGTTCACAAGAAACCACAGGTGTGCACTCTCCCACCTGATGCACAGTGGTTCTCGTCCCTGTTCCAGCGGCCACTCTGGTCAGATGATCCATCAAGAACACGGATCTCCTGTGACACACAGCATGTGTCCCCGGGTACTATGGGAAGTTATAGAACAAGTTCAAGTCTAGATTCCCAACCCGTGGGAGCTCAGGGGTAAAAGACTGATACGATAAATCATGTTTCAGAGGGGCGCCTGGGTAGCACAGTCAGTTGAGCATCTGACTCTTGGTTTCAGCTCAGGTCGTGATCTCAGGGTCTTGAGATCAAGCCCCGTGTTGGGCTCCATGCTCAGCATGGCGTCTGCTTGAGATTCTCTCTCCTTCTGCCCCTCCCCCCTGCACACAAGTGCTCGCTCTCTCTCTCTCTTTCAAATAAATAAATAATCATTTTTTAAAAAGAGTCAGAGGGCACCTGGGTGGCTCAGTTGGTTAAGCTACTGCCTTCGGCGCAGGTCATGATCTTGGAGTTCCAGGATCAAGTCCCACATCAGGCTCCCTGTTCCACCCCATGCTCTCTCTCTCATTCTCTCTCTCAAATAAATAAATAAAATCTTCTAAAAAATTAAAAAATTTAAGAAATTTAAAAAGTCAGAAATTAATAAAATACTACAGTTAAAAAAAAATGCCAACCTGTTTCAGAGTACACAAGCCAAACCCCAATCCCCCACCACCAGTACAAGCAGTGCCCCCAGCAAAGGTATTTCTGTGCATCGCTCTGGCAGCTGACCTCATTTCTTTCAGTTTTTCATACAATTTTAGAGCTAGAAAGAACCTTAATCTGATTCAAGTACGTTCCAAAACAAAAACCAAAACTGGATCATTTATTGAAATATACTATAATGAGATCAGACATGTGTATGTGTGTGTGTTAAGGAGGGGGGTGGGAGGACGGATGTGAGCATGTCCATGACCACAGATAACCGCACCAGTGCAGCTGACAAGTCTATCATCTCTTCCTAAGTCCCACTAGAACTCCTCTCCCCAAGCTCTCCACCCCCCTCAAACCACCCACCCTCCCTTTCCCCGACCTGGAAAAGATGACCTCATCTCCCACCTTGCTAAGAAAATCTGGCCTCACTCCATCCTTCTTTGCTTGGGTCCCTCTCCAAGTTCTCCTCTCCCTCAGGCTCACGTTATGAAAAAAATATTTGAGGCCCTTCATAGTGTGACCTCAGCACCAACTTTGCAACCTCAGCTCCACTATTCACCAACCTGAACCCCATATGCTAGTCAACAGACTATTCATCACGTAATCTCTGTACTTTATGCTTTCTGGTGCCTTAGCCCACCTCATCAATCAGAAGTCCCCTCCACCAACCTCCACCTCCTCCAATCTTTCAGAAAGCCTCCACCCACCCAATGTAACCTAACTCTCTTCCTGTTCCTGTCTCTCTCTCTCTCTTTCCTATAAACCCCGTGGACATTTACATGGCCAGCTGCTATAGTGATGTGTACCTCCCAATGACCCCAGACTACAAGGGTTGGAATGAGGTCTTACCCATCCTTGGCTGCACCCAAAGCTTCCAGCCCTGTGCCTTCCTTACTAAATACCAGCTGCTTGGATAACAGAGAGAAGGAATGGAAAATGAAGGAACAGGTATCAGAACAGAACTACAGACTGCTCATGACTGCAGGGAGCCTCTGAGGACTCCTAGTCCAGAAGAGGAATGTGTAAGGATGGGCTGGTTGTCAGAACCCTGCCAGGTCCTCTAGCAGGGAGCCAAGAACTCCTGAGGACCAAGGTGGTCAACAGCCTCATGGCTTAGGCCTGTGTCTGCCCCGTTCAGGGTGCAAAGGTGTCAGTCTGGGCTCCTTCCACAGCATGAACCACAACCAGGAGAAGAAAGAATTCGAGCCTCAGCCACCTGTCAGGGCTCCCCTCTGCTGGAAAGGGCCAAGTCTTCAGCATCCTTCCCCGACGCTCAAGCTCCGGCGCCATCTGCTGGCTAAGGTCGGCACTGCACCCGGACCTACAGTCCCAAGGGCAGTTAGGGGACCAAGGTGGAGACCATTCCCAACCCAGACCATTCCAGACCCCAGGTCACTTTGGAGTCACCAGAAATGACCCCACCTCCCAGAGTTCGGGCTTCTAACTGCTTCCCAGAACCTGTCCTTCAGGACTTAAGCCTAGCATTTAAAATAAAAGGAAAAAAAGCAAGTTTCTTTCTGGTCATACTAGCTGAGAAACTTCCAAGACACAGATATACAGACATAGAAAACAGATTTCCAAATGATTTCTGCCAAACAGGAGCTCTGTTACATAGGAGACAAAGCACTGGCCTGGTAATCAGAAGATTGGAGGCCTCTCCTGTCGCTCACACCCTTCTCCCTTAGCTTTGTGGCCCCACCCCCACCCCAGCCACACATCCCTACGCCAGGACAGTGCCCCTTTATTCTGTCTCCCCTCCACACTGATGGCACCAGCTGCCATGTAGGGGTTTGCACGGATTCAGAACCACATGTAAATCATGGGGTTCAGAAGAGACGCACGCTCACTCTCATCTCCCACACCCTGTGGGGACACCCCTCAGGGCCAGCCCCATCTGCCTGGGACGGGGACTGGTGTGAGGACACTAGAGACCCTGTAAGGCCTCTGCTGATGGGAAGGGTCCTCAAGAGGCATGGCTGCAATCAACCAGTGCATCCCCAACATGCCAGCCTCGAGCTCTCTCTGGCCACCTGCCCTGCTCTTCAGCCTGAGAGTGAGGGGCGGCTACCCAGTCTTCGAGCTCCAGGGTCTTCAGAGCCCCTCCAAGAACTGGAACCCAGCCAGCAGATGCTGATACTCGACAGTCTCAGCTTCCTTTAACCACATTCCTGAAACCAGGGATGGGACAGAGCTTTCCCCTGAGGGTCCCAGGGCAGGTGTGGAGCCCACAATCAGTGGGATGCACTCAGACCTCTTCCTGGCGGGTAGAGCTGCTCCCCGTCAGTGTCATGGGAGAGGCGGGAGGAGGAGGGAAGTGCAAAGTGAGTGACTTACCCCGCCCTCACACCCCCACATCCACCTACCCTGCTTCCCACACAGCCCCTTTCCCCTCCCTCCACCCACAGACTGAGAAAGTGTGTCACCAGGGAACAAATGCCATCTTCCCAGGAGGGAAGAGGAGGAGGCAGGGGGAGAGGAAAGATTTCAATTGTGTGCCTGTGGGGGCCGGGGTAAGAAACCAGAGGTTGCTGAGCTTCCCAGCTGTGAAGGACGCCCCCTCAGAACCGTGACCTTGACATTAGCCTCCCTTCTCAGAGGGCTCGAGACCTGTGGGGCAGGAGCCACAGGCCACCATGCTCAGGACTCCATGGCTAGGGGGACCTAGAGAAGAGACCCTGAAGATGCAGACGAAATCTTTTGACCCCAAACATCCTTTGGCCAGCTGGGTGGGCCCCACCATGAAGCTGATACCCCAAACTTCTCATCTCACTCCACCCTGGCTTACAGGGGGCCGTTGACCTGCTCTTGCCTCCCCCTCCGGCTCTCCACAGACAAGTCGGCCTCCAAGGGTTAATCTGCTGCCTTCCTTCCCTTGCATCCGCCCCCACTGAGCTGCCACATGCCAGCAATGATGCACTTCGCACTGTTATTACAGTGATTTATTTAGTTTTAATTTGGGGGTGAATCTCGTGCTAAAGGAAGCAGGAGGCCAATAGTCTTGGCAAGAAGCAAAGCCACACACGGGCCTGTGCCATGCCAATCCTGTCCCCTCTGCCTGGGGGTCCCTCCATCCTGACCCTGCTCCTCGGCCTGTGGCCTTGCTCCTGACTCCGGCCCTAAATTGTGTTTACCCTTTGCTGAATCTCCTCCACCTAAGCCTTTATCCCTCATCTGCAAAATGGGGTAAATAACAGCACCTACCTCCTACGTCTGCCGTGAGGACGAGGCGAGATAATGCAGGGAACACAGCACAGCTGTTCTCACACAGTAAACCCTCCATAACTGATAGATGTTACTGGGTTGAACCCTATGAATCATATTACATTGCAGAACAAAAGCAGCTGCATATCCGCTATTTCAGATCGTTCAACTAATCTTTTTTACGGAGGGCCACTGAGGTGCCTTCTAACCCCTTCGATTTCACTACTAAGGGTTGCCGGGAAGTACCTTTCCGCGACAGTGGCAGAGCCCCAGCCCCCGGCAGCAAGAGCTCTGTCGGGGCCTTCGAGAAGCACAGCAGCCCCGGACCCAGCCATCACGCCCCAGCAGCTACCTCCTTGCCCAGGTCCTCGCGGATGACCTGCTGGACCTCTTGTATGCTGCTCCGCGGGGCCTGGCTGTGGAGCACCTTCAGCGTACTGGTGTATTCCTCCGGCAGCAGGTAGTCCAGGGCCCCCAGGTGCTGGCCCACCTTGATGAACGTGCCCCGGTTGGCACAGCAGAGCTCACAGAGACGCCTGGCAGAACGGAGGTGCACCTGCAGGGAGACAGGCCAGGGCCAGAGAGGGGTGAGGGCCGCTGCCCACTGGCCATCGTCCCCTCTTCCTGCCCCTCTGCTGGAACACCCTGATTCACTGCCCAGAGTACACACACACGCACACACACCCCCACACACGCACAACACACACGCATGCACACGCACGCACACACTTTCATTTGCCTTCTGCCTCAACGCTCTCCTTCAGTCTTGGTACCTAGAGCAGTCAATTCCAGCCTCAGCCTGAGGCCAGCCTCCTCAGATGGCCCGATGCTCCCATGCTTCTGGTCTTCTTCCCATCAAAACTCGCCTGGCCCAGGAACCAGAGCATTCATTCAAGGCTTTTAACCAAATCTTATCTACTAATGATTCATGTGAGGGTACACGGAGTACATGAATGTGCCACCCAAGCCTCAGACATACTAATAACACGATCTGCTTAGAGGTCTACAATTTCTAAAACACAGTCAATACATTATTTCTTTGAATCCTTACAGTAGCTCAGGGAATCAGGTACTGGTATCTTTAGAAATAAGAAACTCGGATGTTGTGCTTATGAAGAAATAGCTAATAAAGGTCACAGGAAGGTCTAGAAAATGCTCCGAACCTAGGGCTCTTTTAACCCAGCACACTTGCACATGGATCTCCTCTTAACTGGAAGAAAAGTTTACCGAGAAATGGCAGGTGCATGGAGCAGGCAGCTGGGCGAGTCGTCTAGGACACGGCAGCCTTAACTTGCAGCCTGATGCCCTCTGTCCTTCCAGAGCTGGGAGATGGCCCCCCTTGGGCCCCAGTCCCCAGTTATCACTCTAGCCCAACTCAGGGTCTTGGAACTGTGAGGGTCCTGCCTCCCTGGAGCTACAGCTTCCAAGGCAGGATGGGGCGATGGGCACAGACAGAAGGAAAGGGAGCTGAGTGCCCTGTGGGAACCTCTTCCACCCATGAAATCAACCAAGAAGGGGTAAACATCTACAATGGACTTACACTCTCTTGAGTGTTACGGAAGATGGTGACATAATTAAGCACATCTTAGAGGCAATAAACCACCTAAGGAGTTAAATAACTTTTGGCAGCAACGATGGAAGAAACAGTTAAAAATCCTATACAATTAGTTGCCAAGTGAACCATACAGAAAACCGTTACTTTAGCAATTAAGAAGATAACACCACAGCCCTCCACACCCTCGTCCCAGCAGGCAGGGAGCCCATCTGCCCTGTCCCACCACAGCAGAGTAGATACCCCAGACTCCAGCCCTGGGAGCTGTCCTGAGGTCCTTGTGGGCAGCCACTGTTGGCTCTGCCGGACACCTCCGCCTCCCACCCCAATGCACTCTTGAGGAACCCTATATACGCATGGCTCCAGCCCCCTGGGCAGAGTCCTCCAGCCTTGATGCGGATACCTGGTCCAAGCTGGGCCACGGAGAGTTTTTTCCCTGAGAGGAGGACACAGGGAGAAGGAAATTAATCCTAAGAAATTAAGAGAGAGAGCATGCTCTTAGATGGGTCGAAGGATTGTGGGAAAGGGGTAGATTCTCTTTAAGACTCTGGAGCTGGGGACTCAGCAGACCCGTGGCAGACGGTGGGAAATCAGGGCTATGGGTGGGGGGGCAAGACCACGCTCAAGCCCTGGTTTTGAGGAAGTGAGAAAGAAGGCAAACATGGCCAAACATGGAACTGGGCATTCTCTCACAGAGCAAAGGTCCAGGCTGCTGTGAACAAATGACGTTTTGGTGCTCAAATAATCATTTCCCAAATTCCGACCCAGAAGAGGAGAGGTCACAATCACTGGCAGAGTAAGAGGCATCCACAAGCCATCAGTCCTGAGATACAGCACGGCTGCAGCCCCCGTCCCGCCGCACTCCCGGCTGGGCTGCACTGGCAGCCAGCGGCCGTCTCCCCCAGGGAGGCATGCTCAGCCCCCACATCAAAGCTGCTCTGAGTCTAGGCCACAAGGAAGGAGAGGACTGGAAGGTGGGGTGAGGACACACCCCACTTTCCCCTCCCTGCCCAGTAAAAACCTCAGCCACTGTGTATTCACTGGGACTTACAGCAGGCCAGGTTCCATGCCCTCCAGCACACGGGAAGATGTGACCGAGCCGCTCGCACACACAGAATGACTCACGACACCAGGATCACACTGAGAACCACAGGAGCTCAGATGCAAGGAACAAGGGGGCAGACCTCCACCTCAGCCTTGCAGGCAGGAGGCCCTCGGCGGAGTTCTGTCCTTGTTCATGACCCCTCAGCCCCAGAGGGGACAGCTGCTTTATGCACTTACTACTTCTCTACCCTTAGAATCTTCTTTCACTCCTTTTAGGAGCGAACATTTTACTTTTACCAGTTAATAATCTTTTCTATTAAGTTTTCCGCACTTGAACCCTCTTGCACCGTTGGTGGGAATGCAAACTGGCGCAGCCACTCTGGAAAATAGTATGGGAGGTTCCTCCAAAAGTTAAAAATAGAACTACCCCACAACCCAGCAATTGCACTACTATTTACTCAAAGCATACAAAAATACGAATTCAAAGGGATCCATGCACCCCGATGTTTACAGCAGCACTATCTACACTAGCCAAACTATGGAAACAGCCCAAGTGCCATTGACTGATGAATGAATAAAGAAGATGTGAGATAGATAGATAGATATGTTCATATATATATGACTATTATTCAGCCATAAAAGAGAATGAAATCTTGCCATTTGCAATGACATGGATGGAGCTAGAGAGTATTATACTAAACAAAATAAATAAGTCACCCAAAGAAAGACAAATACCATATGATCTCACTCACATGTGGAATTTAAGAAACAAAACAAACGAGCAAAGGGGAAAAATAGAGAGAGAGAGGCAAACTAAGAAACACTCTTAACTGGGGTGCCTGGGTGGCTCAGTCGTTAAATGTCTGCCTTCGGCTCAGGTCATGATCCCAGGGTCATTGGATCGAGCCCTCCATCGGGCTCCCTGCTCAGTGGGAAGCCTGCTTCTCCCCCTCCCACTCCCCCTGCTTGTGTTCCCTCTCTCTCTGTCTCTCTGTCAAATAAATAAATAAAATCTCAAAAAAAAAAAAAAAAAGAAACACTCTTAACTATAGAGAACTGATGGTTCCCAGAGGGGAGGGGGGCGGAGGTATGGGAGAAACAGGTGACAGGGATTAAGGAGCACACTTGCTGTGATGAGCACCGGGTGACATATGAAGTGTTGAACCATTATATTATAAACCTAACTCTAATATTACACTGTATGTTAACTAACTGGAATTTAAGTTAAAAACTTGAATAAATAAATAGTCAAAAAATAAATAAATAAAAGACTGGATTCCATTCTTAACTTTTTAACACAGTGTGTGTTCTGCAGTTTACTTACACGATCATCAGTGTAAAATAAAGATCTCAGAAATTTTTTAAAAAATGTTTTCCCCAGTCAGTTTACTGGTGTGACTGGTCCCTGATGGATACACAGGATTGGTCCCTGAAATCAAATTTGAATAAATTAGGATAAAAAGAAGGGCCTTTCAGATCAAGAGGACAGTACGGCAGCTCGTCCATGCTGAAGACCTGCTACACCGCCTTCTTTAGCTGGACTCACACCTGCATCCGTCTCTGCCGCTGGCAGCCCTCAGGAAGCCCCAGCCTAGATGCTGGTAGCTGAATGATGGAAAAAAAAGAAGAAAGAATGAAAGCATCAGCCCACTGCCCCTCACCTGCGGCTGGAGCCAGTCCTACGTAGGGTATCCCTTGTAACAAAGTGATAGTCACCTTCAAGACATTGTGTGGACAATACAGGGAGCCCTCTCTGGTCACACAAGCCCAGGAAAGCTGGTCGACCCCCAGCTCACCAGCCACTTGGTACATCAGCCCTAGGGGCAGAGACCATGTGTCCCCTGTACGCTCTGTGTACCTCAGGGCAAGCGGTACATGCACCATAAATGAAGATTGATGACAACTATGGGTTATACACTCACAAAACCATCCCCCATGAAGCTGAGTCAGCATTTACTGCAAATGGCACCCACATTTCAACTAAAGAAGCCCCAAAGTCACCTTCAACCAGCTTCTAAATAAACACACACATACACACACACACACACACACACACACACACACGTGAGGGATAGTGCCACTCACCAAAAACCTGTAAGTGTTCTTCTTTTAAGGCCAAAAGACACAAATGCTGAACACAGTAGGGCCTCTGATCTCCAGGGTCCCTTTTCATCTCCAGCTCCTAGGGCTTCACTGTCCTTTGGAATCAGAAGGCAGGTCCCATTCAGAATTTCAAGAAACTGCTAGCTTAGCAAAAACTCCCTTTCAGCATTCATTTCCTTAATCTGATACCTAAAGGGGCTGCACCTGCTGGTGGCAGGGACTATCCACAGGGATCCCACAGTTCTCTACCCCCTAGAAACTACCCCCCCCCCCGCCCCGGACAAGGAGTATGCTCAATGAAAAGGCAAAGTCTCTGGAACCTCTGGACCTCGGCATTCCTCTGAATCTAGTCCTGCAAGCTACACATCTTCAGGCATTGCACCTACGTAGGCCTAGGCCCCAGGAAAGACACGCAGATCAATGAAAGCTAGTTGATACCAGTTCCGTCCCACAGAACCTGCTGCAGTGATGGAAACATTCTGCACCTGCACTGTCCAATAACACAGCAGCCACCAGCTACCTGTGGCTACTGGACACTTGAGATGTGGCTAGTGTGACGGAGGAACTGAATTCTTCATTTTATTTAATTTTAAATAATTTAAATTTAAATCATCACATGTGGCAAGTGGCTACCATACTGGACAGCTCAGGCTTATAAATCTGTAACTGTAAAAAATAACCACTTATTTAGTGCCCTGTTCCACGTACTATTTCTGGCCTACAATAAAAGCTAAAATATAGGTGGTTGTTACTGTTTTTAAATCTCCCCAATATCTCTGTAAAACAGATCTCAATATGTGTCTCTAAGGATGACAAAATAATCTCAGAGAGGCTGAGTGACAGTCCCAAGGTCCCAAAGTCAGCAAAGGGTGAGAGGTTGGTGTGTTTAACCACATGCCAGGGGGCAAGCATGAACTGAATTTCTCTATGTATGTGCACTGCGGGGATGCAAGCATTGTGGGGATGGTCTCCCTGAGCAAGGAGTTTACAATCCAGACAAGGGGAGGACGTGCACCCAGGAGCTGGAATCACCTATGGCAGGTGATAAAGGTAGCTGCCCGGTAGCTCCCAGGTATGACATGTGCTGGAGAGAGCACCAGCCTGGCGCTGGGGTGGCCACGGAAGCTGAATCAAGTATATACAGTTTAAAAGGCCAATGAAAGCCATAGTCAGTCTTGAATACAACAAGAAGGAGTCATAAAATATAATGATTAACAGCACTGGCTTTGGAATGAAAAAGACGTGGGTTCAAATCCTACTTTGCTACTTACTTGTCATATAACCTTGCACAAGTTCATTAACTTTGGGGCTTCAGTTTCCTCATCAATAAAAGAAGAACAGTGGTAACTGTCACTGGGATGGTCCCATGAAGCAATGCATAAAGAAGAGTTCAGCACAGGGCTCAGCACACAGTCAGTGCTCAATATATGAATCAAAAAAGATGGCGGGGGGGAACCAATGTCCCTAGGAAAATGAAATTTAAAAAAAAAGAACACTCTAGAGCCATCCACTCCTTATACCAACAAGTCTGGATCACAATCTAATAGATAGCTAACAATAGCTAATTTCATGCTCCATCATCTGAATGGCATAGCATCCATGCATAAGAAATGCAAATAGCAACAGAGCATCATTCTACTAAATACACTGACTCAGGTTCTCTGCTCCAAAGGCCTGCCTACTTCTTCTACTACCCTAACACCGACCACCCATCTGCTCACTGACCCCAGTGCTGCCTTTCCCAAGCACCTGGTTTCACCGGCTGGCTGGGTGTATGGCTACAGCATGTCCTCACTGCACAGGCCTGACATTCCCCCTTCTGTCCCTGCCAAAATAGGGTAGGAACAGCTGGTATGGTCTCCCTGCCCCTCCTCCAACTTCATTTTCACTCCCAGCTCAATAACTTGCCTTATGATTATCTTATTCCCAATAACCTTGCTGTAATTAGTTTTAATCTGCCTCATATTAATTAAAAGCATTGTTGTTAGCCACCTTGGTTTGGGGCTTGGGAAGGGGGCAGTGAATAGCTAATAAGATCAACTCAGTGCTGATTAATTATTGATTGGGAGGGATGGAGCAAAGGCCCAAAGAGGGCAATTCCTGACTCATGTCTAAATTCCTAGGAACATGGGCTTTGGCCTCCAACTCAGCAGAAAGGTACCAAAGTCAGACTAAATTGACAAGGCTCCCCATCAGAACTGGGCAGTAATCTCCAATGGAGTTTAGAGCTGCTTGTGACACAAAGAGGAAAGAGACAGACACACATACAGACCCTACATGACACAGGAAAAAAGAGAGAGAGAATGAAAGAGGAAGTAAAAGACAGATCCCAAAACAAAAATTTTTGATTAATTCTTCTAGTCAAAAAAATCAAGATCCAAAGGAAATGTAATGAAATGTAAACAGTGGTTTCTCTAGGCTGTGAGATCACAAGAGTATTTTTTCTTCTTCATAGCTTTTTCTATATTTTTCAAATTTCTTGTGTCAATAACGGGGAAGAAATTTTTTTTAAATCATCCATCCTTCAACATCTTCTACAAACATACAAGTCCGGCTTATTTTTGTTTTTTCAGATTTACAAATAATGGCTGTTTAGGCACTGGACACCAGGCAGCAAAGGACAGTGATTCCTGAGCAATGGGAAACCAAATAAGGTGAACCCTATGATTGTCCCAGTTTACTGCATCAAGAGTTTCCAGGCCCAACGTCAGGAAAGGGAACCCAGGAAGTGCTGGGAGAGAGTTGAGGAGATGGAGCTGGGAGTCCAGGAAGGCCAAAGCAACAAGGGTTCACAGGACAGAGTACTGGAGAGGAGAGAGCTAGACAAAGAAGAAGCAACGGGGATGCGTGGAGCATCCACCTCACATATTCAGCACACGCACATCAGAAAACCACTTGAGGGGTGCCTGGGTGGCACAGAGGTTAAGCGTCTGCCTACGGCTCAGGGCGTGATCCCGGCATTCTGGGATCAGGCCCACATCAGGCTCCTCTGCTATGAGCCTGTTTCTTCCTCTCCCACTCCCCCTGCTTGTGTTCCCTCTCTTGCTGGCTGTCTCTATCTCTGTCAAATAAATAAATAAAATCTTAAAAAAAAAAAAAAAAAAGAAAACCACTTGAGTCCAGAGAAAGAACAACCCAAAAAGACTAGGGTTAACAGTAGCCAGTGCTCACATAGGACCTATTTCCACCAGCCAGACTGGAAAATCTTGTAATTCTTGAGGCACTTGTTATAATACCCAGAAGGGGCTTGCCTCAATAATGAGGAATATCCCAAACTAAATTTATTGCTCCATTCCCATCCAATAAATATTAAAAGAAAGGTCTGAAAAAGAATGAAACTGTTTCCAAGTACTATGTGTCCCAAAACAAAGCTTAAGAGTATTTATAATAATACAAAATAATACAAAAAAGTCCAGCACAAAAAAAGATAAAAGTGCAGCGTCTGGCACCTAATAAGAAATTACCAGGTATGCAAAGGAGCATATGACAAAAAATGAGAGGAAAACTAATCAACCAAGACCAACTCAGAACTAAAAATAATAACAATAAAATATAATTTAAAACAACCCAGAACTGAAACCTGTATTAGAATTACTACAGAAGAACATTAAAACCATTATTATAACTGTGCTTCACATGTTCAAAAGTTGAGCAGAAACAAGAACAATATTTTTTTAAAAAGAGAGTGCAATCCAAATGAAAATTCTAGAGATGAAACTGTAATCTGCGATGTTAAAAATACACTGGATGGGATTAATGGCAGTTAGACAATGCAGAAGAAAAGTTTAGTGAACTTGAAGACCTAGCAATAGAAACTATTCCAAATGAAATACACAAAGAAAAAAGAATTTTTTAAAAAATAGAAAGAGATCAGTGATCTACGGGACAAATTCAAGCAACCTAGTAAACATGGAGTTGGAGTCCCCAAAGGAAAGGAGATAGGAGAGGGTAGAGAAAAAATATGTAAAGAAATAATGGCTGAAAATTTTTCAAATTTGATTTTCTAAAAAAAAAAAAAAACACTATAAACCAACAGATCCAAGAATCTCAAAAAGCCCCAACCATAAGAAACATGAAGGAAACTACATAATTAAATTATTCAAAATCAGTAATAAAGAGAAAAATCTTAAAAGTATCCAGAGAAAAAAGATACATCATGGACAAAGGAACAAAAAGAGGAATGACAGCAGATTTCTCACTGGCAACAATACAAGCGAAAGTTAATAGAGCAACATCTCTGAAAGCACTGAAAGAAAACCCAGAATTCTATATCCAGCAAAAACATCTTTCAAGGGACACCTGGGTGGCTCAGTCAGTTAAGCATCTGCCTTTGGCTCAGGTCATGATCCCACTTGATCCTGGGATCGAGTCCCACATCGGGCTCCTTGCTCAGCAGGGAACCTGCTTCTCCCTCTACCTCTGCCCCTCCCCCTGGTTTTGCTCCCTCCAACAAATAAATAAATAAAACATATTTTTTTAATCTTTCAAAAACATAAAGGTAAAATGAAACTCTTTCAGGCATATAAAAGCTCACAGAACTCATCTCCCTGTACAACAACAACAAAAAAAATGGTAAAGGATATCCTTCAGGTAGAAGGAAAAGGATATGGGAGAGAAATATGGATCTATATGAAAGAAGAGAGACTACAAATAGTAACTTCATAGGTGAATATGCAAGAATTTTTTTCTTATATTCTGTATCTCTTTAAAAGATAAGTGACTGCTTAAACAAAAATGATAACAAAGTAATGTGGAGTTTATAACATATGTAAAAGCAAGATGTATTACATTAATAGCACAAAGGCTAGGAAGAAAGAAATGAAAGTACACTATTATAAGATTTTTATACTCGGTGAAGTGGTATAATGTCACTTGAATGCAGAATGTGACAAGTTAAACTGTAAACTCACACAATCACTAAAATAACAAAAAAGCAACAAAGGAAATAAAAGAGAACCATAAAAAATATCCAATCCAAAAGAAAGTATAAGAGGAAACAAGAAATAAAGAGCTAATAGGACAAACAAAAAACAAGATGAAAGACATAAATCTAATATAACAATAATCCCATTAAATAAAAATGGTCTAAACACCCCAATTAAAAGCCAAAAATTGTCAATTTGGATAAAAAAGAAAGATTCCTGGTGTGCCTGGGTGGCTCAGTCAGTTAAGTGTCCTACTCTGGATTTTGGCTCAGGGCATCACCTCGGGGTTGTGAGATCAAGCCCCATGTTGGGCTCTGCGCTGGGCGTGGAGCCTGCTTAAGATTCTCCCCTTCACTCTCTGCCCCTCCCCACTCCTCTCTCTTTCTCTCCCTCTCCCTCTTCTCCCACTCATGCTTGCTCATTCTCCCTTGCTCTCTCTCTCAAATAAATGCCAACACTAATTAAAATAAAGCTGGAATGGTGATGTTTATATCAGACAAGAAAAGTTCTATCCAATTCTACCCAGTTCTATCTAATTCAATTGTGTCACAGCTGAATTCTACCAAACATTTAAGCAGGAAATAATGCCAATTCCACTCAAACTCTTCCAGAAAACTGACAACAGAATACTTCCCAACTCATTCTAGGAGACCAGCATTACCCCAATATCAAAACCAGATGTTAAATACAAGGGGGAAAAAAGGCTACAGACCAATATTCGTTGTGAAATAGATACAAAAATTCTTTTTTTAAAAATTTTTAGCTAATCAAATCCAACAATTTAATAAAAGGCTGTATTCTCATTACATCCTATCAGGTGGTGCACAATTTTGATTTGTCTCCCTACAGGCAATGTTAATTTTGATCACTTCATTAAGATGGTTATCCACCGGGCTTCCTCCCTTAAAGTTACTTATTTTCTCTTTATAATTAAGTATTTTGCAAGAAAGAACTCCCAAATTTTATCAAACTCTCAATTTACTCATCTGTTTATTTTTGTCGATTTGAATTCATGGATTTCTACTTTTTTCCATAGATCACACATCACTGCTACCTCAGCCTCACAGAGGTATTTTGACCCACAATAAACTACACAGGTACCAGCTGATACTTTTTTTTTTTTAAGATTTTATTTATTTATTTATTTATTTGTCCCTTTGTCAAGCTCCAACCCTCCACATATCTTCCATCTCCAGACAACTGACCTGCTTTCTGTCAGTATAATCCAGAATTTTCTAGAGTTTTATATAAATGACATCATACAGTTCATAACTATGTTGGGGGGGCTGGCCTTTTTCACTCAGCATAACTTTTTGAGATCCATTTTGCTGTTGCACGTATCAACAGTTTATTGCTTTCCCTTACTGGGTAGTACTCTACTGTACGAATGTACCGCAACTCATTTATTCATTCATCTGTTGATGTATATTTGGGTTGTTTCCAGTTTTGGAGTACCAATAAAGCTGCTATAAACATTCATGTACAAATCTCTGTGTGGACCTATGGGTAAATACTCAGAAATGTAATGGTCAAATTGTGTGACAGGTAAATGTTACATTTTTATGAAATTAAACCGTTTTCTGAAGTGGTTGTGCATTTTCCATTCCCACCACGGTGTATGAGAGCTCCTCCACATCCCCCATGCTTGGTGTAAGAAGTCTCTCATTGTGGTCATTTTCACACATACATGCGTAATGATATTTCATTATGGTTTAAATTTGTATTTCCCAAAGACTAATGATGTTGAGCATCCTTTCCTTTGCTTACTTGTCATCTCAATATCTTCTCTGGTCAAATATCTGTCCAAATCTCTTGTCCATTTTTTAATGGGTTGTTTTCTTATAATCGAATTACAGAAATTCTTCATATATTCCATATACTTTATCAGATACACGATTTGCAAATATTTTCTCCCAGTTTTAGCTTGTTTTTCCTTTCTCTTAACAACATCTTCCAAAAAGAAGTTGTTTTTAATTTCGATAAAGTAAAATTAACCACTTTCTCTTTTATGGATCATGCTTTTGGTGTTGTACCTAAGAAATCTTTGCTCACCCCAAACTATAGCCATTTTCTCCTATGTTTTCTGCTACAAGTTTTATAGTTTTGGGTTTTTACATCTGGGTATGTGATCTATGTGGAATCAGTTGTCACGTGTAGTAGGAGGTGTGGATCCAAGTTTAATTCTGCATATGAATACCTAATAGTTCCAGTACTGTTTGTTGGAGAGAGAGATCTTTCTACACTGAATTGCCTCTGTCTCATTGTGAAAAATTAATTGTTTGTATACGTGTGAGTCTATTTCTGGACTCCCTTACCTGTTCCATAGATCACTTTGTTTATCTTTACATCAATCCCATACTGTCTTGACTACTATAGGTTTATAAATAAGTCTTGAAATCAAATAGCATTTGTCCTCTAACTTTGTTCTTCTTTTTCAGTGTTACTTTCTGGCACTGGCTCCAAAACCCTCTGCATTCCCATTTGAACTTTAGAATCAGCTTGTCAATTTCTACAAAAGAGCTGCTGGGATTTTGATTGGGATTGCCATGAATCTCTAGATCTATTTGGGGAGAACAGACATCTTAGCAATATTGAGTCTTTCTACCCATGAACATAATACACCTCTCCATGTATTAGGCCTTTTTAAAAATTTCTCTCAGCAATGTTCTGATTCATACATATCATATATAGAAATAGAAATAGAATAGAAATAGAAATTTCTCCTAAGAAAATAATCTAAGACATGGAAAACAGTCTATGTACAAAGATGTTCAGCACAGTGTTAATTATAATAGAAAAACATAGCAGATGCATCCTTAAAGTGGGAAAAGGGAATAGTTAAGTAAATCATGTGACAGTCACACAAAGAAGTATGAAGTAGCTATCTTCAATGGACTACATCATGACAATATGGAAAATGCTAAGAACACATTAAGTGATAAAAACAGTTCATTATATTGATAGAACACTATGGATGTAACAGAACAGTGATAAGGTATATCAAGGGGCATCGGTTGAGTGTCTGACTCTTGGTCTCACCTCAGGTCATGACCTCATGGGTTGTAGGATCAAGCCCCACGTCAGACTCCTCGCTCTCCTCACTAACTGGGGAGTCTGCTGGAAAGATTCTCTCCCTTCTTTGTCCCTCCCCCTACTCACCCACTTGCACTCTCTCTCTCAAAGTGAATAAATAAATCTTTAAAAAAAAACAAAGGAAAAGAAGGTATATCAAAAATATAATGAGTTTGATTTCGTGAAATTATGGGTGATTTTTTCTTGAATCTCTAAATTTTTAAATAACAATTATTGCTTTAATAAATGCTTTTCTATTTTTAAATTAAGAAATAATTCCCAGGGGCTCCTGGGTGGCTCAGTCGTTAAGCGTCTGCATTTGGCTCAGGGCGTGATCTCAGGTCCCTGGGATCGAGCCCCATATCAGGCTCCTTCACTGGGAGCCTGCTTCTTCCTCTCCCACTCCCCCTGCTTGTGTTCCCTCTCTCGCTGGCTGTCTCTATCTCTGTCAAATAAATAAATAAAATCTTGAAAGAAAGAAAGAAAGAAAGAAAGAAAGAAAGAAAGAAAGAAAGAACTCCCAAACCAAAAAATTCACCATTTTAAAGTATACACACAATTCAGTTATTCGTACTACATCCACCAAGTTGTACAACTATCACTACTGCCTAATTCCAGAACATTGTTTAATTTTTTAAAATCAATTATATTTTTAATCACACTTCATATATACATGAAGTCATGAAGTCTTTGAAATAAAAAAACTCATCTTCATTCAATTTATCAGTGCTTATTAATAGATGATAAATGTTGTGAACATCCAAGTATGTATGAGTTTCCTATCATCTTATGCTTTACTGACATCTAATAATTTCATATTAAAATGAGGATCAAACTTAAGCTGCCAAATGACCTGTCAGCATAATGCAAGCACAAATAGGTCCTTGATTTATAATGTTCACATACTCTTCTCCATAATCGTTACCATTTGAGCTGTTGATTCCCCATACCAGCAGAGAACAAAAGCTGCAAGACACAAAATCTTGTTCATCACACACTCCACACTAACGATCCTCACTAGTAAATGCACAGTCCCTTGGAGCGCATGAAACCTTCCACACACATTACCTCGCCTGATCAAGGGTAAAAGCCCTTGGGGGGGGAGGGGGCACTATCATTCCCCCCATTACACAGACGTGGGAACTGAGGCTCAAAACTGTTAGGGGGCTTGCCAGGGTTATTTAGCCAATACATAATAGGTAGATCCAGGATTCGAGTCACTGTCTTCGATTCCAAAACCCATCTCTTTCTACTAAACTCTGCTGACCACTACACACACTGTTAAACACTCCTCGTGGGTTAGAAGAACACTCCGGGCAGCCAGTATCTGTTGTGGGCCCTGAGTGTGGCCCTCCCCGCGTGCTCACAATGCCCCACTCGTACCCCTCGCTGAGCCTCAGCTATTTCTCACAGCCAGGCCACACGGCCACCGTGGTGCCTGGTCATGTCTGTGCTCCTGGGAGCTGCTCCAGTAAACCGGAGATTAACTAACTGAGATTAGAAACAAATTCATGAACACACAGGGGCCTGGAAAGCACGAGGCATACAGAGATCGGGGAGTCACTGAGAGAAGGAAGCGAGTGAGGCTCAGGAGGCGTAAGAACTCAGGGCAGCAACTGGGTAAGGCCACAGGCCTGTGCAGCCCAAGGAGGTGGGTCCGGGAAGGGGAGGACACTGGCCACAGTGGGAAAGGAGGACAAGCTTCACTGATAACCCTCCAAAAGTCACCAGGGCCTTCAGTATGAAATTCAAACCCCTACCCGGGCCAGCAGGCCTAGCACGATGCACCCCAGGCACCCGCTGGCTTCATCTCTTGCCCTCCCCACCTCAACAGCTATCCCCCAACCCAGGGACCGGTCGTGTTCTGTGCCATCCTCTGCCCTCCAGCCTTTGCACAGGCCACTCCACAATCTCACCATCCCTCACGCCTTTTCATCTGTCAAAATCCCCGTCAGCCTGGACCCAGGCCTCCCTCCCCTCCCCTCCCCTCTTCTGAGTCCCAGCCTGGCCCATTCTCCTCTCTTCCCCCTCCCCTCTTACAGAAGCAGCCGCTGCCTCCCCTATCCTGGACCTAACAGCGGAGTCCAGAGTTCCATCCCCAGGGTGGCTCTCGGGCCTTCTTTCATCTGCGCCTCCCTAGGACACAACGAGGCCCCGCCCATGCTGCAGCTCTGTGGCCCTGATTGTAGGCTCTGCTCTGGGCCCACATGACAAAAAGCAGGGAGGCAAGTGAACGCGTGGCCAGGTCGCTACCAGACCAGGCTGCCGCCCAGGGTGAGAGGCCCAGAGCAACTGAGCTTCCAAACGTGAGGGACGATGGTGGGACCATCTTTCAAGGGGGAGGGCCTCCTTCCCATAGCCCTCGTCTGTTTCTCAGCAGGGAGCAGACGGACAAACTCCAAGAAGGCCTCCTTGAGGGTCCGAAGCAGAGGCCTTTCCCCTGCAACAGTCAGGACTGAACTCCGTGACGACTCACTCAACAGAAGCCACACAACCATCACCACACAGCACCCAGAAGGTACCCCCACCGCTGCCGCTCCCTCGCCCTACACTCTCCAAGGGGCCGCGGGACGCTGCTTCCGTCAGGAAATGCCACTCCACCAGGAGGTGAGGTCAAATAATGCAGGGGACAGACCATTCATCCTGCAGGAGTCACCCCGGCCAGACTCCCAGGACTCTCCGGGACTCCTCCGGCTCTCCAGGCCTCCCCATCAAGGCCACCCAAAGAGAACCACTATTGACAGCCTGCATGGCTGGACGAGGGCATAGAAGTGACCACAGCACAGCTCTCGCGCCTGGGCTCTGACCAGGCCCTGCTGTCGAAGTCCACAGGAGAGGTGGGTGTGAGGGGACAGGGCTGGCACCAGCTGTGCCCTGAGGCCCAGTCTGCAGACTAGGAACACACTGGCAAGGGGAGGCAGAGACTGTCCGCAGGAGACACTATGGCAATGCTCTGATCAGAGGAAAAACCAGGCTAAACGGTCACCGAGGCCCCACTTGGCGTCTGGTCCTTGGAGAGCCACACCAGGCCTCCAGGGCTTTGTCACATGTCCAAAATCAAAACAAACATCTGTGAAGCGTGAAGTAGGACCCCCAGAACCACAGGCCTTTACCCGGCACCACCTCACACTTGATTATCAGCACTGTGGGAGTGTCGTCGCCAAATCACTAATCCCAAGAGTACTTCAAGCCCAGAAGATCCCAGGGCATTCAACAGGGAAGGATGAGAAGCAGGTGTCTGAGGGGTAACTCTGAGCAATTCTGCAGAGGGGGTGACTGTAGGAAGGTTTTCTGTCCACATCCAGCAAGAATCTAAGAGGACGATGAGGGATACCTGGGTGGCTTAGTCGGTTCAGCGTCTGACTCTCGGTTTCAGCCCAGGTCATGATATTGGGGTCGTGAGCCCTGCATCAGGCTCCACACTCAGCGTGGAGTCTGTGTGAGATTCTCTCCCTAACTCTCCCTCTGCCCCTCCTCCCCCACACTGTTTGCACACGCACTCTCTTTCTCTACAATAAATAAAATCTTTAAAAATAAAAACAAAGACAATGAAATAAAATTTAACATTTAAATAAGTTACTAATATTTATTAACTATTTACTATGTGTTAGGCCCTAAACACTTTATATGTGTTATGTTATTTCATCCCATAACCACCCTATAAGGTAGACACATTATTATCACCTGTTTTACGAAGGAAGAAACAGTGGCTCAAAAGGATTAAATCACCTGGCCAAGGGCACATAGCTATCTTGTGGCAGAGCTCGGACCTAAACCCAGGCAGTGTGACTTCAAGGTCGCAATGCTCTTGGGAGCCTGGATGGCTCAGTTGGTTAAGCATCTACCTTCGGCTCAGGTCATGATCCCGGAGTCCTGGGATCGAGTCCCGAGTCGGGCTCCTTGCTTGGCGGGGAGCCTGCTTCTCCCTCTGCCCCTCCTCCTGCTTGTGTGTGCAGGCTCCCTCTCTGACAAAATAATTAATAAAATCTTTAAAAAGAAAAAAAAAAAGACCACAATGCTCTCTAGCCACAGTGAAACCCTTCTTAGAATACCTGGCTCCTTCAGAAGAAAGGGTTCCGGACGAGAACTCCAGAAACCTGGATTCTGCACCATTTCTGCCCCTACCTTACTGGCCCTGCTGGACAAGTTCTGAACAAATCCTCCCAGCTTTCTGGGCCTCAGCTGGCCTCTCTGGAAAATGAGAGGTCAGGCAGAAGCAGCAACAGTGTGGGTGGCATACAGGTCTCCCCTCTACTGCCACACCCAGGGCACACATCAGACATCACAACACACATGCATATGCTCTACCCTGCGTCAGACAACTGCCACCTACCGGCTGGAGTCAGCGGATGAAATGCATTTGCCTTCCCAGAGCCAGACTTCTTCTAAGGTGTCTTCTGACTTTCAAAATCTACAACTGTGTTACTGGGGTTCTAAAGTCAAAATAATTCTAGCCCCATTGCAACTGGACCGCTGTCCTTACACTTCAATCTTCCTTCTGCAGGATGGACATGATGTTACATGTGGCCAGCTCTACTGTTTTCTCCCGTCTTGGGATGAACAATGCTCCAAGCCAATGCCCGATCTGTGTTACACAGACTGGATGTGCTCTCAATATGTCCTGCCAGGCCCCTTTCCTCTGCTTTTCTAAAGGAGCCTAATAAAGGGGCGATCCAAGGCCATGACAGGATGATAGGATAGGATGAAGGGGTATAGGTTCCTTTACGTGAAGCACTGTGTTTCCAGAAATTTCCAGTTAAAAATGCAAATATGCCCTAGAGGTGATAATAAAAGAAATTATCTGTCATTGTCACCTTGGCAGGAGTTTTTTTTACCTGTCTGTTTTTCCAGCCTCAGAAACTGAGAGCATAATTCTATGGAAAGGGATAGGTTCCAAATATAGGTTCTGTTTCAGAGAAGGCCATCCTAAAAAGAAAGTTGTAGGAGGGGGCATTTGGGGAGGGCAGCTGCTAGTGGCTGAGAAGGCTTAATGAATAAAACATGCATCACAGCTGCCAAGGATACTTGCATTTTAACAGGGAACAGAGTTTTAGGCCAAAGGAATTAATCTCTAATGGTGGAATTACAAGCATCAGCAATGATTTAGGGAGGTATTAAGCAAAGAAAGTTGTTCCAGCATCCCTGAAATCCCAACAAATGAGCTGACGTGAGTGTGCAAGCCTTCAGCACACAGTGAATATGCTGCACATTTAAGAGATTAATAATATTATTACTGGCAACTTGTGAGTCGGCCTGCCAGTGAGCAAGCCTGCCACCACACAGACAAATCCAGATGCCCACAGGAGCCCAGGACATGCACTCCTTGGTCTGGAAAGCATCCATTTGGGAACCTAGTTGCCAGAAACACTGAAGAGAACCCTTCCCTCCATCTGCCCCTTAATCACACACACTGAGAAGACGCATAATTAATTTGTTCTCAACAGTTGCTCTGTGGCTAGAAGAGCCACATTTCTGGAATGGCAATTACAGACAAGAAAAACAAATGTTAGGCCACAAGCAGAATAACATATCCAGCCAGCCTGCTTCCCCTCCCTTCCCCGCCATCCCTGTTCAGACCATGGCCTTGGGTGGGGGACAGGAGTCTTTTTCATTTCCTCACAACCTAGAGACCTTGGGTGCTGGGAGCAAGGAAAAGAAAACAAAATCCTCAAAGATAAAGGGAAGGAGGCCTCACTCTAACCTCAGAAAGAGGGAAGAGGCACAGAGTTCAGGTACAACGTGAAGGTCAATGGGAGGGGCATTTGGGGTACAGCATAACACACATAGGAATTAGATGAAATTAAAGAATTCTTAGGGGCGTCTGGGTGGCTCAGTCGGTTAAGTGTATGACTCTTGGTTTCAACTCAGGTCATGCTCTTGGGGTTGTGAGATCAAGCCCTGCATCAGGCTCCACACTGGGTGTGGAGCCTGCTTAAGATTCTCTCTCCCCCTTGGGGCACCTGGGTGGCACAGCGGTTAAGCGTCTGCCTTTGGCTCAGGGCGTGATCCCAGCATTATGGGATCGAGCCCCACATCAGGCTCCTCCGCTATGAGCCTGCTTCTTCCTCTCCCACTCCCCCTGCTTGTGTTCCCTCTCTCGCTGGCTGTCTCTATCTCTGTCGAATAAAGAAATAAAATCTTAAAAAAAAAAAAAAAAGATTCTCTCTCCCCCTCTCCCTCTGCCCCTCCCCTGACCCCTTCCTCTCTAAAAAAAAATAATAAATTAAAAAATAAAGAAAGAATTCTTGCTGATTTCATTCATTGTGATAATGATGGGAACACTTAGAAAACATCAGCTATTAGAGATACACATGGAAATTACAGGTGAGATGGCATGATTTCTGCAATTGAAAACTCTTCAGCAGAAAAAAAATAAATGAAAGAATGATAGCAACATTTTTTTAAGATTTTTTTTAAGATTTTATTTATTGGAGAGAGAGAGAGAGACAGCGCAAGCATGAGGAGGGGACCAGAGGGAGAAGCAGACCCCCCACTGAGCAGGGAGCCTGACACGGGACTTGATCCTAGGACCCCAGGATCATGACCTGAGCCAAAGGCAGGCGCTTAACCGACTGAGACACCCAGGTACCCCTATAGCAACATATTTTAGATCTGGGTGCCGGAGTTTATCATATTTTCTCTCTACTTTTTAATTCATTTGAATTTTCATATAGAGATTCAAAGACAGATCCTAGCCTGCTATTCGTAACCTTTCACTGTGGCCTAGGAGCCCTGTGTTCTCGGCCCAAGCCAGCCTCTCCTGCCTCATTTCACACCACATGTCCTGTCAATCACTCTACTCCATCCCACTGCCCTCCTTTCAGGGCCTTGAACAAGACAAGCTCATTCCCTTCTCGGGGCTTTTAAGGTTGCCATTTCCTCTTCCCAGGGTGCACTGGGCCTGCCCTTGGAAGGGCCCCACACTTGCAGTTTAATGTGAAAGAATAATGCCTGCACCCCAACAAAGATGTCTACACCCTAATCCCTGAAATATGGGACTGTGTTACCCTACGTGGCAAAGGGGAACTCAGGCTGCAGATGAAATGAAGGTTGCTGATCTTGAGATCTTGTGATCAAGAGAAGATCTCAGATTATTAGGTGGGCCTAGTGTAATTACAGTGGTTCTTTTAAGTGGAAGAGGGAAGCAGAAGAAGAGAATCAGAGAGCTAGCAGCATGAGAAGGACTTGGCCGACGTTGCCAGCTCTGAAGATGGAGAATGGGTGCCATGAGCCAAGGAATGCAGATGGAAAAGACAAGGACGTGAATTCTCCTCTAGAGCCTCCAGAAGGAACACAGCCCTGCTGACACATTCATTTTAGTCCAGTGAGAAGCATTTCAGACTCCTGACCTCCAGAACTGTAAGAGAATAAATCAGTATCTTAAGCCACGAAGTTTGTGGTAGTTTGTGGTAGCAGCAATAGGAAACTAATACAGTAGCTGTCTTGAAATTCTTAATTTTATCTTTGAATTTATGTTTTGCAAATGAAGCCAGATGGGACAAAGGAGCATGCACCCGGGGGACTCAGCTCATGCACCATCCTACCTCCCCAGTGAGTTCTCGGCTGCCCACTGCCCACCCCACCCCCAGTGCTCCACCCAGTCTCCCCACCTTCACCCCACAGCCAGGCTGCTCTCCACCCAGGGTGGCAATCAGATTGCTGCCGGGGGAGATCTGCATTCTGCCACAGCCCTTCATCCCCGCTGGGGGCCTGAGTGCAAGCCTAGGCAGGACAGAGTCATCCACATGTCAGGCAGCACCACTCCCCACTCTGGACTAACATCACCAAGGGCAAGTTCAACAGGAGACCCAGCAGGGACCCCTCCCCTGCCCCCAATCCACATCCTGAGCACATTCCAGCACCGAGACTGCAATCTCTTGGGAGCTGCCCATCCACTGTGGGTGGGGGCTGTAGGACCATAGGAAGGGGAGACTGATGTCCCCACCCTCAGCGAGAACCCCACAGTTTCATTTTGCACTGAGCCCTGTAAATTACATAGCCCTGCCTTTTCTGCTAACAATATTCTCCCAGCTCCTCACCTGCTGTTCTTTCATCACTTCTCACTTTTAGCTGGAAAACCCCATATCAGAGAGCCCTTCCCCAGCCCTGCTTCAGTTGCTTTTTATCCTATGACCACAGTTTCTCTCTCTTAGGGCCCTCAGCAAAAGCTGACATAGCTTGTTTCCCTACCTCACTGATTCCCTAAAAAGAGCCCACTATGTGCCAAGCCCTGTTCTAAGTGCTGAGGATACAGCAAGCAGAACAGAGAGACACCTGCCCTCCAGGAAAGGACGTTCTCGTGAGTTCCACTGATTGTTAACTAGCTCTTATCCCCTCAAGAATAGACCGCTATATACCCCACACCTGGCACAGTGCCTGGCCCATAGCAGGTGCTCAATTAAAATTTGCTACATAATTGGGGCACATGGATGGCTTAGTTGGTTGAGCGTCCAACTCTTTTTTTTTTTTAAGATTTATTTATTATAAAGAGAGAAAGAGCAGGGGTAGAGGCAGAAGGAGGAGAAGAGGGAGAGAATCTCAAGCAGACCTCTACTGAGCATGGAGCCCGACATGGCTCTATCCCACAACCCTGAGATCATGACCTGAGCCGAACCCAAGAGTCAGAGGCTTAAGTGACTGAGCCACCCAGGTGCCCCAGAACGTCTGACTCTTGATTTCGGCTCAGGCTGTGATCTTGGGGTCATGGGATCAAGCCCCAGTCAGGCTCCATGCTGTGCATGGGGCCTGCTTAGAACTCTCTCTCTCATTTGCCCCTCCCCCCCATGCACACATGCATGCTCTCTCCCTCTCTAAAAAATAAAAATAAAAAATTTGCTACACAATTGACTGTATGAATAGTGAGCGGTTTAGGTCCTCTGCACGGCGACCAGGCAGAGCACGAAGACATCCCTCTTCTCTTCGTTCTGCAGAGTGTGGGGCATGAGGCAGTGCCCCAGTTCCTGAACCGCGTTGCCTTAAATTAGCCTCACATATGTCCCGCCATATCAGTCAACTGTTTATTTGTACATTTAAGTGAAGTTATTCTGCTAATTGGACATATGTCTCACGATTCTACAAGGAAAAGTCTATTAAAAAGTCTTGCTGTAACAGGCAAGAGCTTTTGAGGGTAGTTTTACTCAGGGACAGGAAGGGAGCTGAGTGGATTTTAATTTGGTAGAAAATAGCTGCTTGGGGCCAAGACGGTGAGAAGCGGGAAATCAAGAACAGGCTATTAGATTATTAATGTGGTTAACAAGCGTCTCCATCAACCTTATAGCTGCAGACTGCCTTCCACCAACTTTATCAGTTATATCATGGCCTCCCATCTACCCCTGCTATTCCAGAGATTCCCATTTTGGGGACATGGACACTGAGGCAGGAGAAGTGCATCCCACCCAAGCCAGTATGAGTTGGGCCTCACAGCCCCTGTGGCCTCACGTTCTGAGCATATGAAGGTGTGAAAATTTTGGAGTCAGGGATAAACAGCCCAAAGGGTTTCGGGAGAGATGGTAGGGGGCTGAGGGGGTGGGAGAGAGGGCAAGGAAAACTCTGGTTTGTCAAGCTTGACAAATGGTTCAAACTCCCTTGGACAGCAAGGAAATCCATGGCTCGGCTGCTGGCCTACAGCAACCCTAGAAGCTCATCCGGTCCCGCTGAGAGAGCCAGGAGTCCCAGTTCTAGGCAAGGGCTCAGGAACCACCTGATTTGTGATTAAATCGAAGACCCCGTAGTGGGCTGAATGGTGGCACCCAAAAAGATATGCCCTTGTCCTAACCCCCTGGGCTTGTGATTGTGACCTTATTTGGAAAAAAGGAACCCTGTACATGTAACTAAGGTAAGAATCTTGAGATGAGATCATTCTGGATTGCCCAGGCAGGCCCTAAACCGCATGACGAGTCTCCTTCCAAGCAAGAGAGGACAGAGGCAGAGACTGGAGTGACACAGCCACGAGGCATGTCTGAAGCCACCAGAAGGAGCATGGCCCCACTGGCACCTTGATTTTGAACTTCTGGTCTCCAGAACTGGGAGAGAATACATTTCTGTTGTCATTGGCCACCCAGTTTGTGATGATTTGTCACAGCGATTACAGGAAGCTAATACGCCTGCTTACTAGCGGTAGACCCTTGGGCAAATCACTTAATCTGTGCCTCCATTTTGTCATCCATAAAACGGGGGTAGATACCTCAGATTGTCGTGAAGTTAAAGGAGATAATAGAGACAACCCTTAGCCCCGTGCCCGTCTCACAGTGCTCGGTCAATACAAACACTCATTCTTAGCCTCAGAAGCCTGCCTGGGGAACTCATGAAAAAATACAGTTTTCCAGGCCTCACCCCAGAATCACTGAAAACAAACCTTTAGAGTACGCATCTAGGGATCTGCACTTTATAAGGCTCCTCAGGTGTCTCTGATCACCTGACAGTACGCTGTCCCATTCCCACCTCCGTGACAAGACCGCCAGAATCTCTTGTTTCTGGAAAGCTGCCCTTCCAGATACAGATTTCCCTGCTGTCCTTGGTAACCCACTGCAGTAGAAAATCACCTTAGCAGTAAGGAAGTCCTAGCTCATGCCATCCCTCATCACGTAGCATCGTGCCCCTTCCCGGAACTACGTTTGGCAGAGGAAGAAACAGCTGGGGTGTGGTGGAAGTACCCTACCCAGGGCAGGAAAGGAAACAGTGCAGAGTTTTCAGTGGGAAAAGCAATAAAGCAATGAGAAGCCCAGCCATGGTTAGTCTGGGATGGAGTCTGAGATGGGCAAGGACAGTGTCTCCAGCGGGCGTTTCTCCAGCTCCTGCCCCCTTAGGTATAGGCTAACCCTCAACATGGCATCTTCTCTGGGGAGCAGTGTGCTCTGGCCTCCTCCACCCACCCCACAAGAACCAGGTAGCGGGAGCAGTTGGTGAGCGGCTCTGCGGCCGCAAAGAGCCAGCCTTGTGTGTCCAGGCAGCCTGGGTAGGCAAGAAAGCTACAGAGACACGAAAATGTGCAACTGGCTAATGCTGTTAATTGCACGGACCAGCACATGGCAATGGCCTCCCATCACCAGAAACACAAGGCTTTTTTTGTTTCATTTCAGCTATGGCCTCTGGAAAAAGATCACTGCTTCTGAGCAGTAGCAAATACCATCTCATCAGGCAACTTCAAGTCCGCAGCAGCCCCAAGAGATATACAGGGTGAGCTAGGGGAAGAGAAGAGCTAGAAAGAGAGTGGCCAAACCCAGCATTGGAGAGACCACGACAATGATGGGCGCGAGCCAGAGTTCGGCCCAGCATCTGCTACCAATGGTGCAGCCTGTTTCTCCCAGGGCAACCCAGTACCAGTGACAGTGTGCAAAAAGATGGTAAAAGAGGCGATTTCAGGTGGTACCCAGGACACTTCTTATTTGCGTATGCAGAGCCCCAAAAAAGAGATACCTAGTCTATCAAGCCTGCAATCTTGCTTAGAACAAAGCCAAGTAAAGGAAAAAATCAATAGGATGAAAAACACCCAAATACATGAATAGTTGGTTTCCAAGAAGTACGTGGGAATGACAACCAATGAATTCAAGATAGTGCTTGCTTCTGATTTTATAGGAGGAAGGCTGGAATCAGGGAAGTACCCCAGGGGCTACAATTGTATGGGTAAGGTATTATTTCTGAAATTGTACAGTGAGAAGAGTGAGCACTAAATTATTTCTTTTTTTTTTTTAAAGATTTTATTTATTTATCTGACAGAGAGAGAGAGACAGCCAGCGAGTGAGGGAACACAAGCAGGGGGAGTGGGATAGGAAGAAGCAGGCTTCCAGCAGAAAAGCCCACCGTGGGGCTCGATCCCAGAACTCCGGGATCACGCCCTGAGCCGAAGGCAGACGCTTAACAACTGAGCCACCCAAGCGCCCTAGCACTAAATTATTTTTTATACCTTTCCTTAGGTCTTATACATTTCATGTGGGCTTTTTCATTTCATGTTTTTTTTTAAATACAAGAGGTATGAGGTCCATAGGTCACTGGTAAGTCTAGATCAAGAAGACGTGACATGAGGGGCGCCTGGGTGGCACAGCGGTTAAGCATCTGCCTTCGGCTCAGGGCGTGATCCCGGCGTTGTGGGATCGAGCCCCACATCAGGCTCCTCCGCTATGAGCCTGCTTCTTCCTCTCCCACTCCCCCTGCTTGTGTTCCCTCTCTCACTGGCTGTCTCTATCTCTGTCAAATAAATAAATAAAATCTTTAAAAAAAAAAAAAAAAAGAAGACGTGACATGTGCATGGCCTGCCTAGGAACTATAGGGAAGCCACCACGCACAGAGCGCAGTCTCCAAGGAGAAGCCCGAGTGATGCCATTTTCCTCCAGGATCCCCACAGATGGAAGCAAACCCACCAAGTCTCTTCCCAGACCACGCCAAGGCCCAAGTTGCTAGTCGCCTGGAACTCTCTCCAAATTGGGGCCACCGCGCAAAGTTGTGCAGGTTTGCAATGCAGTACTCAGAAAGGTTTGGGTACAAAGCTAAAAAGGAGGCACTGGGTGCCATTGCAGACTCTGTCTCCCTACTCCACAGGCCTGGTCCTTGGATGACCCAAGCAGAACACATTAAATGCAGCTCATGCTCCTGCAAAACTTACCACAAACTCTGAGAAAGCCAGTCACCAAGACAGCAAAGATTCCCTTTCTCTCCTCCTCTTCTTTGTAGAATATTCTCTGACAAATGTTCCAGGATGAGAAAGGAAAGCAGCAGAAGGGGACCTGAGGGACGGGGTGCATGAAAACTCACCCACAAGCTTGCACACCAGGTTGACAGCACACACGCAAAGAAGAGCGGCACAATATTAGAGCCAACTACACCAGAAGAAGCCTTCGCAGTACGCACCCCACCCTCACTCACCATGCTGGGTCAGGAGCCCCTCCCACGCAAGGCTCCTGCCCCCCTGCCCCCTCCCCTGCCCCACCCCCTTCTTGGCTGGGAGTCAGTTGTCAGGAGCCAGAGCTGGAATGAAGACAAATCGATCCTTCTGCAACTGGTGATTTCACGCCTGCTTCCCCCCACTGGACTGTGGGCAGCTGGAGGGCAGAGGTCAAGTCTTATTTCCCTTCATATCCTCCAAGGCTGGGCCTCGCGCAAGACCCGGCACAGAGCAGGCTCAGTTAAAGTTTGTTTAAATAACAGACGGATGGAAGACCAGTGAAGACATGTCCTCGTGTGGCCAGGATAGTCTCCAGGTTTCAGAGAATATTCCTGAAGAGCCAGGCACGGCTACAGTTCCTCTTGCTGGGCAACAAGATCTTTAAAGCACTTCTTGACTTATCACACCTTCGCTAAGCTGGTAGCACCGTTATCCTCAAAACTGGCAGTTGTTTGGTAGCTTAAGAGTTGAAACCCTTTCCCAAAGCAAAGAGCTAGCAGCACCCGCTGGTTCCTCTGGAGGGTCCATACTTCCCTCCACTGGGAATGCAAATTCCAAATCTTTGGTGGATTAACTTTTTGCTTGGTTGATTAAATCTAAAAAGGAATTCCCCAGGGGCGCCTGGGTGGCTCCGTGGTTTAAGTGTCTGCCTTCAGCTCCCATCATGATCCTGGGTCCGGGGATAGAGCCCCATGTCCAGCTCTCCACTTGGTGGGAAGCCTGCTTCTCCCTCTCCCTCTGCCTGCCGGTCCCCCTGCTTGTGTGTCCTTTCTCTCTATCTCTGTCAAATAAATAAATAAGTAAAATCTTAAGGAAAAAAAAAAAAAAGGAATTCCCCAGGGGGAGAGTCTATTGCCCTTCTTCCTCCTCCCCTGTGTTTCCCAAACCCAGCCCAGCAGGAGCACAGCCTCAGGGCTCACATGGGGGTAGATGGACCCAGGGGAGAAACAAGCCAGCAGGGAAGATCTGGATGTCCAAGTCCAAGCCCAAGATCTGCCACAAAACTGCAGGGGGCTTGAGGTATCTGGGTGGCTCCACTGGTTAGGGGCAACTCTCAATCTCAGCTCAGGCCTTGATCTCAGGGTTGTGCGTTCAAGCCCCACGCTGGGCTCTGTGCTGGGCATGGAGCCTACTTAAGAAAAGAAAGAAAAGAAAAGAAAGGAAAGGAAAGGAAAGGAAAGGAAAGGAAAGGAAAGGAAAGGAAAGGAAAGGAAAGGAGGAAAAGAAAACCCCATCACCCTTCTAGACCTCCAGTTCCATCTGTACATGAGAGGCCTGAGCTAGCTGGTGCTAAAGATGTGTTTCTCAAGGTCAATGGCATAAAAAAAAGGTCAATGGCATAATTATAAAGAGTCACCTACTGTACTCTAACCAATATCCTTGTCCCTCCAAAACACCCTACCATATACCATGGTTCTAAAGGTGGACAACAGATGACCTTTCTCTCTAAACGCAGATTTCAGTAATGTTGAAATTGTTATCCCATACTCAAGCCCAAAGTAGCCCATGTCCCTAAACAAGGTCAGGTATAAGCATTAGCAGAATTTAATGGGCACAAAAGGTTCCTACAGCAAAATTATAACTGCTTCCTGCCTGCAGGTGAGTAAGTACTGCAGGGGAACCTCCCATCTGCTCTATGCGAGCCCCACTAGAGGTGTAGTGCTCCTGACCTCCCTCCCCTCTCGCTCCCTGTGAGAGGAGGAATCACCAATCAGACTGGTGAGTCTGAGAGAAGAAACATCGCGCTCAGCCCACCGCTTCCTCTCACCTCCGTTTTGGGGATCCGCACACACCCGCAGGACACTGGCGCTCCGCTCCTTCCTGCCCTAAGAGGCAGGCCCCCCTGCGAGAGGCTTGTCCTGTCACATCTGTGCCCGTGTAGGTAAGTCTATCAAACTCAGGAGCGAAGTACAAGCCCACTGGCTCACAGACCCACGACACCTGCTCCCGCCCGGCTTTTGTCAGTAATAAGGCTGACATTCTGAGCTCTTCCTGGCAGACACCTGCATCTCCTTGGTTCCGCTTCTCAGACAAGGAGGAGAAGAGCATTAATCATTACCTCCTCAAGCCCAGGTAGTAAGTACTAGTGTAACTGACAGGACGCGCACACTACTGCTGACCTGACGCATCCGACACCACAGGAGTCCAGCGACCTACTCGGAAACAAGGAGTCGGATTCAACTCAAAAGCTTCCCAGTCACAGCAGCAGTTGAGGTCCCCTCCTATATTAGGACTCTGATTAAGAAAGGAAAAGGCACCCGTGATCTCTCTCTCCCTCCCTAGGCACACGTGCACACACACACTCTCTCTCACGATTCTACTCATCATCTGATAGAATAGGAGTCAAAAAATATTCAGTGACTGATGATTTCAGGCATTCTCATTCACTGGAGGCTTAACAACGCTTTACCCAAGAACTTGCCATAGCTCCCTATTACCTCTGGTATAAACCTTGGCCTCTCACCCCTCTGCGACCTAGCTCGACTTCTCTTTGCCAGTATGCCCCTTCTCTCACCCATACCCTAGTCCCCAGTAACAATGAACTAATCTCTGTTTCTTATAGACAACCCGCAAAATTTTACCCATCAACTTCAACCAAAATCACCTGTCCCCAGTGTTACATGTTTCAATCCTACCCACCTTTCTGAACCCAGCTCCAATACCCCCTTAACTCATTCAGTCTCACCCAGATTGGGCCACTCTCTCTGCTCCTATATGCCTCAAGGATGTTAACTATTTAAGGGTATACTAGTTGAACAAGTAAGTGAATATATTGTAGATAATAAGAGGCAGGTTTCTCACTGTGAGAGAAATCAGTTATGCAAAAGGAATGGAAGAGAGCTAAAATTCTGTGAGGTTAGGCTGGAATTGGAGACATCAGTATGAACTCATGGTTTTTTAACGGATAGGTGTGTGTATGCATGAGTATACACACACACATTTCCTAGCTCTGTCTCCTGGGAGGGCCTACACAATGGCACTCCAGGAGCAATATGCACATCTAGCACCAACATCTTGGTTTCTAAATACGATCTTCCAATGAAAGGAACCAAGTCTCCTTGGAGAAGTGATTGATTCCAGGGCTGGGGCAAGGAAAATACAAGATGAGTCTGAGGATTAGAAAGTTAAGATAGCGGCGGGGGGGCGCCTGGATGGAGCAGTTGGTTGAGTGTCCGACTCTTAGTTTCGGCTCAGGTTGTGATCTTGGGGTTGTGAGATTGAGCCCCACATTGGGCTCTACACTCAGCACAGAGTCTGCTTAGGATTCTCTCTCCCCCTGCCCCTCTTCCCATGTGTGTACTCACTCACTCACTTGCACACTCTCTCTCTCCCCTCCCCCAATGTGAACAAATAAATCTTTTAAAAAAAAAAATTTAAGAAAGTGCTCAGAAAAGAATGGAGACATACAAAAGGACACAGGAATCAATCTGAAGTAGCTCCCAGTGGCCAAAATTAGAATAATTTGAACAACAAAAATAATGATGGTTTTGGATTGTAACCCATAGAATAATATAAATAATCATAAGTTCATACTGATAAAAATAATTAAATAAACAACTGAAGGAGAAGGGACAGCTCTTCCTTACAGAAGAATGCCAATTAATGAATGCAGAAATAAGGAAAACAGAAAATCATTTACTTGTTCATTAAAATGATAAGGAGCCGTTGAGGCTCCTTATGCCTCTGGATCTCCTCTCTGGCTGCATTGAACAATTCCCAGTGTTTAACTAAATAAAGCTTCTCATCTGTTCCTACAAATTCAGCTGGGGTAAAGGCCACTGCCACCACTTTACAGATAGGGGAGGACAGGTGCTTGGTGGCAGACCAGGAGCCTGAAGGACCAAAATGGCTACAATACTACTCAGCATCATGCAAACCTCTCCTCACCCTGTTTAGACCTTGGAATGTCTCAATTTCATTTCTTTCCTCGAATTACCAGACCTTCCCATGATTTCTCAAACCTTAACTGAGCTTCAAGATCGAGCATGCTTCTCCAAGGTCCCCAGTGTATCAGGATTCCTTTGATTGCAAGTAACAGAAAACTGACCTCAAATCATCTGAAGCAAAAGGAGAATTTCCTGGCACATATGACTGGAAAGTCCAGTGGTAACCTGGCTTCAGGCTCAGCAAGATCTAAGGCCTCAAATGACACTTCCCTCTACAATACTGACTCCATTCACAGACAGGCTTTCCCCTCATGGTGGCAAGATGGCTGCCAGCAGCTCTAAGTCAACACCCTATACTCGCAGGAATACAGGAGAAAAGGCAGTGTCCTATGGGGGACACCCCCAAAAGTCCTGGACCTGATGCTCACTGACCAACACTGGCTCAGGTGCCCGACCCTGAATCAATCTCTAGGGCCAGAGGAATGGACTCTGCTGATGGCCTAAGTCATGTGCCCACTCTTGGTGCTGAGGGTGGGGTCAGCCTCACTCAAACCTCATGGTGAGTACATGAGATATGGGTGGCTCCCCAAAGGAAGTTTTAGATGCTACTCCCCAAAACGTGAACAGCTCTTGAGCTGAAAAATTAACATACCACAACCCCTTGGTCAGAATCAACCCAGCCCTGCCTCCTCCAGCCCAGTCTGGACATCTATACCAGCTGTGACTTCTTTCTGCCTTGTGCCCAGGCTGGTCCGCACCTGTCATCTCTGGTTATAAGCATCCTGGACACCAGGAGTCCAGTTCTTCCAAGCACCGGGGCCTCACCACACCCCCTCAGCTGCCCAGCAAAGTGCCACTGAGCCCCTTGAAAATACTCCTTCACCTTGGTTCCCACCCCCTCTTGACGTGGAGCTGAGTCACTGAGATACCAGCCGGCCGAGCACCAACCTTGAAAGTACTTCTCTAAGTCACTGTCTCTTGCTCTAGCATACTCCGGGACCTGGGGACGCTGGCTTGACAGGTGAGATAATTATGTTTTACCCTTCACTCATTCCTTTATCAATCACGAAGACAAGAACAGATAAGTATTCCGATGGAAGAAAACACTCCTGCAGTATTTACTCCTGCTCTTCAGTGCCAGACAGCTCCACTTCCCAGGCACAACTCCCAGGGACCAGCCTGCACCCTTGTTATCTGTGCCAGCTACCTCGTGCTACCCTCCTGTCAAGTATCAGGCTGCACTTACCTTCCTGCATTCCCCAGAGCCGTCAACTTCCCCGGGAGCTGCGGCACCATTGCCTTTCCGATGACTTACACGTGAGGGCCACTGTCTGCATGTCACCCATCCCCAGTCTGCTCTGCAGGGAGCTTGCCCCCGTGGCCCAGCCTGCAGCTCTGGTGCAGAATGTCGCTCTGGTCGGCTCTAAGGCCCACAGCACTGGTTAGACGGAGAAAGGTGGATGAGGAACTGCAGGGGGTGGGCCCCAAGTCTCAGAGCCAGGGGCCTGGAGCTCTTCCGACACAAACTAACATTTCATTCATTCATTTGCTCAGCAAACTTTTATTGAGGACCTACTGTGTCCTTGGTACTGCTACTGTAGGTGCTGCAGACACGGAGACAAGTGTCTCTCCTCACAGGGGACCCTTCCTGGTAGACATTTGACTGATTTTTTTTTAAGACTTTATTTATTTATTTGACACAGAAAGAGAGAGTACAAGCAGGAGGAGCAGCAAGCAGAGGGAGAGGAAGAAGCAGGCCTCCCACTAAGTGGGGAGCCCGACTCAGGGCTCGATCCCAGGACCCTGGGATCATGACCTGAACTGAAGGCAGACGCTTAACCAACTGAGCCACCCAGGCGCCCCAACATCTGACTGATTTTTGATACCTGCTTCACACTTACACTTCACAACACACTGTCTCAGATATTATCTATATTAACCCTCAATATGTGGCAGAGCCAACTGTAGTTTACAGACAGGAAAATGGTAGCACCAAAAGCTAAATGACCACCCTAAAGACAGAGCACAAATTCAGGTCTTCCGCATACAAACGTCACACCCTTTCTAGGTTCCCTCCCAAGGAAGGAGCTAGCAGGGTGCATCTGGAAAGAGACATGAAATCAACTCAGTCCTAGGCATCATCACTAGAGGTAGAAAATACAAAAAAGATGACCCAATCCCTGATCGAAAAGAATCCATAGTCTAAAGTGAGAGAAAGACATGTAACCAATTATCACCTGTGGTAGGAACAAAGAAGACAGAGTGATTAAATTCAAACAGGAAGATATCTGGGGGAAGATACATAGGACATGATGATTACTTCCAGGCAGGAAAATTGGTACCTGAGGAACAGGGAAAGGAGGGTCATTTTGGATGTTCAAATGTTACATACTTTGAATTGCATGCCATGTAAATCTGTTTCCCATTAAATGATACTTTGAGGATTCAATCAGCCAAATCCTGAATATGGAAAATTCTACAGGGTAAATGATCTGCTTTCTTCAACAAGCAAATTGCTCAAAAAAAGAGGGAAGGGAAGTAAAGATTTGAGAAGATTTTGGTTGATGCTTCCTAATACAATATATGCACCTCGTTTGAATCCAGACTGTAATGCACCAATTTTAAAAAGACATTTTTGGGACCAGGGATATTTGAGTATAAACTAGCTATTAGAAGTCATTTAGGACATACTATTAATTTTGTTAGTTATTATTATCATATTGAAGTTTTTTTAAAGTACTTATCTGTTAGAGATAGAGACTGAAAGATTTTATAGAAGAAATAATATGATGCCTGAGATTTCCTTTTAAATATTTGAGCAAAAATAAATAAATGAATTAAAAATGAATGAATGAATGAATGAATGAATGAAAGGGCAAGTAGATGATAGAAGACTCACAAAAGGTTGATAATGTCTGAAGCTGGATGACAGTTCCATAAGGGTTCATTATACTATTCTCTCTACTCTTATTAATGGTTGAAATTTCTATAATGAAATGTTTAAATAAAAATTTTAAAATTAATTACCCCGCCCACCAAGAATAATTGAGAAGGAAAGTGTCACGCAGAAACGTATCTGAGCTGTGTCCAGAAGGATGACCAGAAATTTTCTAAGGGGCCAAGGGCATTCCAGGCTGAGCAAAGACATACAGATCCATCACAAACCTCTCTCTGGAGGAAACAAAAGTATCTACACTTGACCCCAAACTCAACTTACATCCAAAAAAAAAAAACCACCCTCTTGCTTGATGCCCCAACTCATCTCACTGTAGCATCAAAATCAACTGACCTATTCCAAGTGAGGAAAGAGGGTGTGGGGTCGACAGCTCCACTCAGCGGCCTAGCAAGAAGCCCCAGTGTAGCCTTGAGAGGACAGGAAAGCAATTAACCTCTTTCAATTGGGTTCTGCCTGACAAAGCACTTCAGAAGCCAACTGAGTTATCTCAGGAACAGAGACTTCATCCCTCCTGAGTCATCCTAGACACCTTGTGCTCCCCAGAAACACACACCAGCCTCCCCAACAGTGCCTTGTAGATTAATAACCTCAGGACCACGGGATCCAGCTGATGTCGGGCTGGCAGCCTAGCCCATCAGCACAAAAACATGTCCAATGAGAAGGTCCTCCCCTCCTCACTCCCAAGCACGTAGCCTCAATCTCCACACAGCCCCCTGCTCACCTCCAGCTGCACACAGCACGCTCGCTGGCTTTGCAGCTACTGCAGGACTTACCCAGTCCTGGCCTGGCTCCAATGGGTCCCCTGGGCTCCTTACCTTGGATCGAAGCTGCAAGTACTCCTCTGAACCATAGGGGACACTCCTCAGGGAGGTGAGATAGTCATAACTGATGACAGCTGTCTGTGAACCAAGGAAAAGAAAGGCTTAGTGCCTGGGCATCAAATATTGCTCCTCGGCCCCTGCCCTGCAGCTGCAGGCCCCTGACACAGGCAGCATATCCTGAGAAGGAGACAACCCCTCCGCTAAGATGGTCTGCCCCCCAGATCTTAGCCTGGCTGTCAATCAGGGCTCTGCACAAATGCCACCTCTGTAGAGAGCCCTAATCTAAGGCTGCCCCACCCACCAGCAACTCCCTATTATTTATCATAACAACATTATCATATCCAAAATTACCTTGCTCATTTGTTTCCTTGTATGTGGACTATCCTCTCTTTGCTAGAATTTCAGCTCTATAAACACAGAGGCCTGTCCTTCCCATTCATCACTGTACCCCCAGCACCTTTTTACTGTGCCAGGCACATAGCTAAATGCTCCATAAAGACTAGTTTGTTTGTTTGTTTGTTTGTTAAGTTTTATTTATTTATTTGACAGAGAGAGAGACAGCCAGAGAGAGAGGGAACAGTAGGGGGAGTGGGAGAGGAAGAAGCAGGCTCATAGCGGAGGAGCCCAATACGGGGCTCGATCCCGGGCCCTGGGATCACACTCCAAGCTGAAGGCAGCCGCTTAACTACTGAGGCACCCAGGCGCCCCTCTGTAAAGACTAGTTGAATGAATGCTGTTGGATAAACTTATTATCCTAAATAAACATTGTTTTATATTCATGTTGCTCTGAGAGCCTGAGTTTTGATTCTGGGTCCCTTGGCCAAAAGTCCAAGAGAAGTCCCCATATCCTTGGTGAATCAGAAAATTACAGGCTTCCAGATATCGCAGACATGGAGGAGGCTGGAGGACTACCCAGGCCACAACATCTTTTAGAATTCTACTGAGCAACTGAGGCCCAGCTTGCAAGGCTGATACTGAGAGAAGTCTATGCCCTTGTCTACACCCCTAAAGCTTTACTCCACTCAACATAAACGTGTTAAACGCCAACCACAAGCAAGAGGTGGTCACTGAACAATGCACAAGGCCAATCAAGACCGGAGCCCTGGACTTCAAAGAACGCACAGCCTAGTGACTGGTTTATAAAGCACCGGTAAATAGCTTCCGGGCTCATTTCCAGCTACAGTTGGCCCCTGAACAACATGGGTTTGAACTGTGTGTGTCCACTTACACATGGGTTTTGTTGTTTTTTGTTTGTTTGTTTTTTGTTTTGATAAATTGCAATACGGTACTGTAAATGTATTTTTTTTCTTCCTTAAGATTTTCTTCATAACATTTTCTTTTCTCTGGCTTACTTTACCGTCAGAAACAGTGTATGATACACATGACATACACACAACATGTTAATCAACTATTCAAGTTATCTGTAAGGCTTCTGGTCAACAGTAGGCTATTAGTCGTGAAGGTTTTGGGGAGTCAAAAGTTATATGTGGATTTTTGACAGCATGGGTGTTGGTGCCCTAACCCCCAAGTACTTCAAGCGTCAACTGTATACAAATCCCTAAGGTTCCATCAAAGCCTGCTTCTCCGAGGGCACTGATCCTGACTCCCAGCCTACAGGTCTCACTCCTGTGTTTGAGGTCCCATAGCAGCAGTCACCTGAGTCACACATCTTGACCCCATCCATGGCTTTAGATTGATTGTTTTTTGACCCATTCATGTGAGCACTCCGCAGTCATAAGCTCCTTCAAAGCTGGATTGAGGTGGGACGGTTCATTTCTACCTCTCAAAGCATGTAAGACAATGCTGGGCCCCCAAAAGGCCCTCAGTAAACACTCGGGAATCATTTTATATCCCATGGCCTATTTATCTATTTATCCATCTAGGTTCTATGACTAGCTCAGGAGAAGACTTCACAACACTGAGGTTTAAGGAAACAATCAGACAACAACCCAAACAGACCGTGTATCAGAATCTATCCACACCAAGGGGAAGAAAGGACGAGCTCATCCTGCAGCAAAGGAGGAAAGAGAGCACTGAAGCATGTGGCAATCTACCCACCAATCGGGCAGTTACACATGCATGTCCGATGCATAGGTTGCGTTGCTCTCAGCAGCGTTAAGAGGACATGATCACACAGGAAGGATGCTCCCGGGCCACGGGAGAAAAACCTCTAGTGGTGAAATATTCACCTCAGATTCTCTGTTAGTTTGGGGGTTGGAGAGGGATCGTCACAGTCCTCCAAGGCCCAGCTGCTCTGAAAACAAGCCCTGCCTCAGGAGCCACGCACACTAGCTCACGGGAGGGAAACCAGGGTTTCTGATAGAATTTCATCAAAGCTGCAGAGTCTTTCCATATGCATTGGCTGAGGAGTACCGGCCCAGGTCTGTCGCTAAAATAAGACACAGAATCTAAAAAAATTAACATAAATAAAAATAAAAATAAAAAAGATACAGAATCTAAAATGTAAAGGCTTCACAACAGAGACCGTGTGCAATCCCATTCTATAGGGGTTTGTATGACCGAGGTGGGGCATCCAAGAATACAGACACAGGAGGGCACGCAGCCATGCCTGTGCAGCTGAGCCGAGGGAGCCCTGCACACGGACGGGTGCACGTGTATCTCCACGTCTGCTCCGTGCATGAGAAAAACCTACCGTAGCAACTGCGCGGCCCACCCTCACAGCACCAAAGTCATTAGGATCCAAGTACTTGTTACTGTAGAGGTAGAGGCCCGAGGCAGCCAGAGCTGCGCCGGTCCACGAAGCAAGCTGGAGAGCCCTTCTGGCCATGCTCCCAGATCCTGCGGAAGGAAAGGTGACAACAAGGGACAGCTGAGTTCCATAGTTAGTCAGACCAGCGCTCAAATTCAGGCTCTGCCACTTAAATGGATTACACGACCTCGGGTCGTTTTCTTAATCTGGTTGAGCTCCGCTTCCTTACTTGTAACACGGGATGATGACTACCTCAAAAGTTGTTGGGATAAAATGAGATCGTATATATAAAATGCTTAGTGCAGTATCTGGCACAAGTCAACTCTCAAAGTCATTATTCCTTGCACAGGTACCTTGCCAGGTACCGCTCTAGGCACAGGGGGTGAGGCAGCAAAACAGAGTTCTGGCCGACATGGTGCGTATGCTGTAGACGGGACAACAGACCCGCAGCACACAGACATGATAGAAGAGCAGCGGGTATTAAGTGTGGAGAAGAAGATCAAAGAGGGTAAGAGGAAGGAGGATGCATATGCACAAAGATGCTATTTTAGATAGGGCAAGTGGCAGAGTGTGCTAATCCTTGTTATTTATAACCATTATTTTACCACCGCGCACACATAGGTGTCATTATTAACCCTCCGTGCCCAGGTTGGAAGTGCTCAGGCCGCAGCCAAAACGGCAGCTCATCACAATCAGCCAGAGAAGCTCTCTACGTCTGGCTGATTTCCAAAATATTTATTTCAGTTAGAGTAAACTGCCCCTTGTCTAGATCGTGAGCTCCCTGAGGGCACACGCCATGACTGTTATGCTGTCCACTCACAGTCCTGCAGGGCACTCTGCGATTAGGGATCAATATCCACCTGCTGAGTTGATCTGCTTAACCAGACGCATTCCCAGTCAGTGGGATCAAGTGGGCTCAAGGCTCTCTGACGCCCTTCCCCATCCTACTTGTAGCAGCTCAGTCCACCAGGTGGACTGTTGGAGCTTTGGGGGGCCACTGTGCCCCATAGGCTGTTTCCCCTTCAATTTCTGGGAACTCTGCATCAGACTAAAATCCTTGACCACAGCTGCAGGCAGCAGGAGAGAAGTCCCGCCCAGGAGAAGTGAATCACCGAGCCACCCGCATGTGCAAACCCTGTACAGATGCAGCAGGAAGATTCAGGTCATCCCTGTTTGCTTCTGCTCTGGACTCTGCCTGTGACCAACCCCTCCCTATTCTGTGCCTCTGTTTCCCCTTTGTAGGAAACTATTGCCTTGTCTTCATTTTCTTTAAAATCTATTTGGACTCATGTCTCAGTATAGCCACAGACGTTTTTTTAAGTAGTCACAGGTATATCTTTTTACCCTTCTTCTACTTTCAACTTACATTTTATACTATTTCTCTAAATGACATAGAGTTGATTTTTTCTGCTTGCATTTAATATAACTTATGTATGTAGATTTAATTTTACTATCTTCTTCCATTTCAAAAATGCGGATTTATTACACCACATTAACAAAATGAAGGATAAAAATCACATAATCATCTCAACAGATATAGAAAAAGCATTTGACAAAATTCCACACCCATTTATGATTAACAACTCTCAACAAAGTAGGTACAGGGGAACATACCCCAACATAATAAAGACCATATATGACAAGCCAACAGCTAACATCATACTCATTGATGAAAGGCTGAGAGCTTTTCCTCTTAACATCAGGAACAGAAGAAGGATGTCAACTCGCACCTCTTTTATTCATCATAGTACTGGAAACCCTAGCCAGAGTAGTAGGCAAGAAAAAGAAGTAAAAGCCATCCAGACTGGAAAGGAAGAAGTAAAACTATCACTATTTGCAGATGACATATTATACACAGAACACCCTAAACAACCCGCCAAAAAAAAACTGCTGGAATAAACAAATTCATTAAAGTTTCAGGATACAAAATCAGCATGCAAATACCTGCTGTGTTTCTCCACACTAATAGTGAATAAAGAGAAAGAGAAATTAAGAAAGCAATCCCATTTATAATTGCATCAAAAATAAAATACCAAAGAACCAATTTAACCAAGGAGGTAAAAAACCTGTACACTGAAAATTATGAGATATTAATGAAGAAATTAAAGACACCAATAAATGGAAAGTATTCTGGAAAGAATACTGTTAAAATTTCCATATTACCCCAAGCAGTCTACAGATTCAATGCAATCCCTATCAAAATTCAAATGGCATTTTTCAAAGAAATAGAACTATCCTAAAATTTGTAAGGAACCACAAAAGACCCAGAATAGTCAAAGAAATCCAGAGAAAGAAGAACAAAGCTGCAAGTATCATGGTCTCTAATTATACTATTATATTACAAAACTGCAGTCATTGAAACAGTATGGCAGTGGCATAAAAAGAGAAACATAGATCAATGAAACCCAGCAGAGTCCAGAAATAAACCCATGGGGAAAGGACAGTCTTTTCAATGAATGGTGTTGGGAAAACCAGATGACCACATGCAAGAGAATGAAACTGGACCCCTATCTCATACCACACACAAAAACTAACTCAAAACGGATTAAAGACTTGAACGTAAGATCTGAAAACATATAACTCCTAGGAAAAAACATAGGCAGTAAGCTCCTTGACACAGGTCTCAGCAATGACTTTTTTAATCTGACACCAACAGCAAAAGCAACAAAAGCAAAAATAAACAAATGGGACTATGTTAAACTAAAAAGTTTCCACACAGCAAAGGAAACCATCAACAAAATGAAAAGGCAACCTACGGGATGGGAAAAAATATTTCTAAATCATATATCTGAAAAGGGGTTAATATCAAAAATATATAAGGAACTCATACAACTCAATAGTTTTAAAAAATCTAATTAAAATATGGGCAGAAGATCATGAATAGACATTTTCCAGGGAAGACATATAAATGGGCAACAGGAATACGAAAAGATGCTCAATGTCAGTAATTATCAGGGAAATGCAAATCTAAACCACAATGAGATATCACTTCACACCTGCTAGAGTGGCTCATATCAAAAAGACCAGAAATAACAAGTGTTGGAGAGGATATGAAGAAAAGGGAACTCTTGTACACTGTTGATGGGAATGTGAATGGGTGCAGCCACTCTGGAAAACAGTATGGAGGGTCCCCAAAAACTTAAAAATAGATCTACCATATGATCCAGCTATTCCACTTCTGGGTATTTATCCAAAGAAAACAAAAGCATTAACTTGAAAAGATATATGCATTCACATGTTCACTGCAGCATTATTTACAATAGCCAAAATACGGAAACAACCTAAATGTCCATCAATGGATGAATGAATAAAGAAAATGTGACATATAGGCAAATATAATGGAATATAATTCAGCCATAAAAAAGAATGAAATCTTGCCTTTGTGATATCATGGATGGACCTGGAGGGTATCATGCTGAATGAAGTAAGTCAGAGAGAGAAAGACAAATACCATATGATCTCACTTGTGTGTAGAACCTAAAAAACAAAACAAAACAAAACAAAAAAAACTCAAATACAAAAAACAGATTGGAGGGGGTGGGCAAAATGAAGTAAGTAAAGGGGATCAACATATACAAACTTCTTTTTTTTTTTTTTAAGATTTTATTTATTTATTTGACACAGAGACAGCCAATGAGAGAGATAGCCAGTGAGAGAGAGACAAGCAGGGGGAGTGGGAGAGGAAGAAGCAGGCTCCCAGCAGAGGAGCCTGATGTGGGGCTCAATCCCAGAACGCAGGGATCACGCCCTGAGCCAAAGGCAGATGCTTAACAACTGAGCCACCCAGGCGCCCCAACATATACAAACTTCTAGTTATAAAATAAGTAATGGAGAAGTAATGTGTGGCATGGACTGTAATTAATAATATTTTATCATATATTTGAAAGTTGCTAAGTGTAAATCCTAAACGTTCTCATCACAAGAAAAAAAAAATTGTAACTATGTGTAGTGAGGGAGATTATTTAGATTTACTGCAGTCATCATTTCCCAATACATATAAATACTGAACCACTACATTGTATACCTAAAACTAATATGTTATATGTCAATTATACTTCCATTTAAATTTTTTTTAAAAAAACACACAAAAATGTAGATTCTGAGGTCCATCCGCTAGCCCACTGAATCACCAACTCTGGGGGTGGGACTCAGGAACCTCCATTCTAATAACATAACGGGTGACTTTTATGCAAGCTAAAATTTGAGAACCACTCTTCTAAATATTTTCTTTTTAATAAAGAGGCTGCATGTGGGGGCGCCTGGGTGGCACAGCGGTTAGGCATCTGCCTTCGGCTCAGGGCGTGATCCTGGCATTATGGGATCGAGCCTCACATCAGGCTCCTCCGCTATGAGCCTGCTTCTTCCTCTCCCACTCCCCCTGCTTGTGTTCCCTCTCTCGCTGGCTGTCTCTACCTCTGTTAAATAAATAAATAAAATCTTTAAAAAAAAAAAAAGAGGCTGCATGTGTTCAAATCCATCATTGAAACTATGCCCAAAAAACAAGCCTTCTAAGTTTATCATACTTCCTCCCAACCCCAGGTATCTGCGATCACCCCATAAGAGTGACTGCAAACAATTATTTTTAAAGAAATAATGTAAGAAACTCATTTGTTCCCCTAAACACAAATGCTCTGGCCCAGCTCTTTGTTCAGTTCCTAACTCTGAAAGAAAGGGGTGTCTAAATAAAAAGAAATTAAAACCTTGCTTTTTGTAGAATGGGCTTTATTTTCTTTATATATTTTTTAATATTCTCTTTATTTATGAAAGCCTCTCTAGCCCCACATCATTCCGCCAGCTTTTAATTTTTTTTCCGCCAGCATTTTAATAAGCCAAGGGCTCCTTCCAGACAAGAGACATGGTGGTTGAGAACATGCACTCCAGCAGGCCTAGGTTTGAGCCCCTACACTTACTTACCAACTGGGTAAGCAGGCAAATTGCTAACTCTCCCTGACTCTCGTGACCTTGTCTATAAAATGGGGATGATGACGGCAGTGTCTACTAGATGGGGTGGTGAGGGACGAGGAAACCATGCAAAATGTATAGCCAGGTGCCACCTACACAGTATGAACACAGTAGCAACTGCTATTACCACTCATCTCTTATTATTATAATTAACATGATGATGACTATTATCAATTATTTCCTCTCCCAATGCCATGCTTTGGTAAAGGACCTTACTTACTCCCCGCCTATCAACCTCTGGAGGACTTCTGCAGGCCTCACTTCTAACATCCTGGCAGGCCCCCACCTAACCCTACCTTTCACCTTGCTCTCTACACCCTCTGCCTATAGTGTTTTCTATCAAAAAGGGCAGCATGCTCAGTTCACCCTCTACCTTGTCCGCCAAGGCATGGGTTCCCAGCTGGACCCGGAAGCAGGCCTTACACTGGGCTCCATGTCCTCAGCTCCTTATACATCTTCCTTCTTTAAGATCATCAGTGCAAGAATGTCCATGAGGGGTGATCCAGGGACCGTTCCCATCAGGGCCTGCAGAGAAGCCCACATTAAAAAGGTCATATGGGGGGGGGGGCACCTGGGTGGCTCAGTCGGTTAAGCACCTGCCTTTGGCTCAAGTTACGATCCTGGAGTCCCGGGATCAAGCCCCATTTCAGGTTCCCTGCTTAGTGGGCAGTCTGCTTGTCCTTCTCCCTCTGCTCCTTCCCCCTCCCCACTCCTGCTCTCCCTACCTCTTCCTCTCTCTCTCTCTCTCTCACTCTCTCTCTCAAATAAATAAATAAAAAGGTCATATGGAGCCACTGGTGGCCAGGAACTCAGCCTCTGGAGCCAGGAAGAATCCTGCTCTGCTGCTCACCAGTTGTGTGACCCTGAGCAAGTCACAACCTCTTGGAGCCTCCCATGTAATTATCTACAAAAGAGAGCTCTTGACAGTACCTCCCTCCTAGGGTCACTGTGAACATTAAATGAGATGCTGCTTTAACATAATGCCTAACAGGGCACCTGGGTGGCTCAGTCAGTTAGGCATCTGCCTTTGGCTCAGGTCATGGTCCCAGGGTCTTGGGACTGAGTCCCGGGATCAAGTCCCATGTCCGTCCACCTGCTCGGAAGGGAGTCTGCTTCTCCCTCTACCCCCACCCCCCTGCTCATCTCTCTCTCTCTCAAATAAATAAAATCTTTAAAAAAAAAAGATAACATAATGCCTAACATATTAAGAAATAAGACTTCTTTTCCTTAGTGTTATTTTAAACTTCCTTTCTTCTTCCCAGAGACACTGACAAACTGATGTAGAAGAACTCCTAGCACCTGGGAGACCAGGATTTGGCACAACCTGTACAATTTCTAAAGCAGGGGAGGAAGGCCACCCTATCTTGCTTTAACTGCGCAACCATTCCCCCTTTCAAACCATTTCCCCACATCCCATCTGACCTTTACTTTCCGTCCAGGTCATCATCATCCCAACCTTCACGTGCACACATATTATCCCACATCCCCTCCACCAATGACAATGTCCAAATTCTCTAGCAAGGCATCCAAGACACACCCCTACTCTCATTCCACCCAACCTTGCCAGCTTCATCTCCCAAATACCTCTTTACACTCAACAACCCCCCATCCTTCTCTGAAGGATTTTGTGAGCCAGTCGCTTAGAGTGAATTGCTCCTTCCTATCTGGTCTTATTATGCACTGCTTTTTTCTCTGAAGATCTGGTCCTGTATCTGCCTCTTCTACTGCATGCAAAGGGCAGAATTTGTTAACATATTACATAACTAATTAACAAGTCTGCTAACAAATACATGATTGAGTGAGTAAAAGAATGCATTTTGTCCCCATCTATTCTCAACATGGCAACTTCAGCCCAATTATGTACTCCCCTCCTCTCAACTCCCTAATGGCCCCCACCTCACTCAGATGAAGACCCAAGGCATCGCCCTACAGAGGGCAGCCCTAGACAATATATAAAGTGATGCCTGTGGCCAGAAGTGGCCCAGGGCTACAGTTTGCCAAACCTGCCTTAACATAACAGATGCCCCAGAAGTATTTACTGAATGATTCAAGGGAGAAACTGTACCCCATGAGGGCCTGCACTGAGCCGGTAACAACACAGGTCCCCAGGTGAGAATCACCCCAGGGCTGTCAATTGGATGCCATCCTCCCCCAGCTATCCCCAGCACCACCTCCCAGCTCTTGCCTCTTTTAAACCCTATCTTCCTCATGCACCATCCTCCAGGCCTGTCCCTGTGGGCAACGAGGCTGCCCCTAGCCTTGAGATCACCCACCCTGGGAGGGGAAGCCTCAGCCAAGCAGACACAATTCCCAAGACCCGGTTTTCATGCAAATGTCCTCAGTAATAAAAGAGGTGGAAATTGAAAAACATAAAATAGATGATATAGGAGCCAAAGTACATCTAAATAGATTGGAGCTGGAGTTTTCCATCAGGTGTCGGTGGGTCTTTAATATGTAAATGAATCGCTTCCCTCGGGGTATTTTAAAAGACCCTGTCAGCCGTGAAATATGTCTGTCGATGAAAAACACCTTTCATTATTAAACCCTTTGCTAATGAATCGACTGCCCTGTTCTGTTTGCTTGTCTGACTTTCACCTGAGTAACCTCTCACAGGAGCACTCACTTTTGGGGAGGGAAGGGAGCTTGACGACACCACACGGAGACCCTAACACCTAAACGTCGAATAACAATATTAGCAATGACTAACCTTTACAAAGCCCCTTGCACTCATTATCTCCTTAGATACTCCACACAACCCAGTAAGATGAGACAAATATTATTATCATCCATAGGCATAAATAAGGACAGGAAGGAGCAGAGGGGATGAGAGATTTTCCCAGGTGACTCAGCTAGGAAACGGAAGCGTCAAAGCTTGAGCCCATCTATGGCACATGACCTCCTTCACGGACTTGCAGGGTTCCGTTCACCACTGTTCTTACCACTGTTCGCAGGTAACCGTGTCAGTCACTGTGGGCAGCGACTTTGATTTCTGACCCAAACAATGGCAGCATGTAGAAGACATTGCGTGGAGCCCTGGAAATCAACATGTCAGAGTATCAACTGGATACTCGGGTTCACCAGAAACAACCCATCCCAGTCTGTGAGACATTTAGGAGAGCTGTGTTATTGTTGGATCTTCAAGAAGAATGGACTCCATCTTGCTGGACCATAAAGGAACACCCCAATGGGTGATGAAACAAGGCAAAAGGTCAAGTGTGGAAAGTTCTACGAATGGGAAGTTGACTGTCAAATGAAATGTCCATCCCCTGGACACAACTAAACGGGGAACCAACCACTTACTATTTGTGGTGGGCCAATAAGTGGCTAGGCCACCCACCCACAGCCTTCTCCCCATGCCACATCCCAGGACAAGAAGCATGGAATCACCGTTCCCTGCTTGGTGCACAGGTGAGAATGGCCAGAGGAAAAGCACTTTGGGATCTAATTCTAGCAATCCCATAAGTGACCACAGCCTCCTCCCATTTCCTAAGGAGGCTATTAGAGAAATTGATTATTATTTCTTCTGGTCTGCTCCCAAGACTGGAACAGACCCAATAAGAGTGATCAGGTTTTCAGGAAAACCTGAAAATGTTTCCTGATGTGGCTAAAAAGCAAACAAGATAGATGATACCATCATGTCTCAAGTCTGGAAAGATGCAGAGCCGATGCAGGGACCATATAGTTGGTCTGATCAGTTTTCTAACCTGCCCCGCCACCAATGATGCAGCCCAAATGTAATCATATTCCCTTTCCTAGGGTTTGATGCCCAGAAGGTGGCTGAATCAATATTGATTAAAGAAAGAAATCCCTGGCCGATGCCAAGGTCCCACAGCAGACAGGGAAAATAAATCTCACCCAAGCAAGGAATAGAAATTCTCCACTCAGTTCATCCTGAAAAAGTGGGGACTCAGGGAAAACAGTGGAAAGCCAAACATAAAGAGCACGTGCCAGGTAAGAGGTGGGTCACTGGAATCCCTCTGACACAAAAATCTAAACCCAGGAGATTTAGTGAGTGAGTTGGGGGCCAGGGGTCTGAGCAGAGAGTGGGGGAATGGATGTCAGAACCAAGCACTATTCTTATCTTATAGGTCCCTTGTCTGACAAGAAAATGTATCTAGCAGGAAGGAATAAAACGCAAACTCTCCCAGCAGGGATCAAATCTTACATCTGTGAGGGCTACTGAAAAAGAGCCAATCCAATAACGACACAATAGAATATGATGTAACCCAGGAAAAATGACGCAAGTGTAGAATTCGTGAAAATCTGTATATACAACAATGTAGGGGCAAATTAACAGCGTACACAATAATATGCACATGTTTACCATAACTATAAAAAGTTAAACTGGCAAACAAGGACACAAAGGCCCATAACCTGGTGTGAAGAAAGAGTTGGTGCTTTAAGTTCACAGGACTTTTTTTCCTATAAAGCAGTAGTACTCAAAAGTAAGTCCCGGGCAGCATCTCCATCTCCTAGAACATATTAGAAATGCAAATTTCTGCTCCCCATCCCAGAGCTGGTGAATCAGAAACTCTGGCGATGGGGTCCAGAGTTCCGTGTGCTAACAAGCCCTCCAGGTGATTCTGATGCAATTTGAGAAACTGAGAAATAAGAAAATGCTTAAAGAAAACATATGATGGCACAGATAAAGTCTAACTCACTTTCAACTCGACAAGTATCTCTTGAGCACCCACTAAGTGCCAATTATCATGGACGTAATCAATAAATACTTGTTGAATTGGCTGACTTCCTACCTAGTAGGAAGTAAACGCCACTTAACCTGGGGACAGAGCTGTGCTAGGTGTCTCCCAGAGGCTGCTCAGCACATTTATAGCAAGAACTGGAAGTGCAGGGCCCCGAAAGGTGCGGGAGATCAGGGGCGCTCCGGGGCACGCCGCGAGTCCAGGCGGAGGGCAGGGTTTTGTCTGCGTTCCCTGCTCTCGCCCAGACCACGCCCAGCCCGCCGCCGCCCGCGCCCCGGAGCCCGAAGACCACCGAGGGAGAGGTCGCCTGGGTGAGCCTCCTGATGCCCCCTCGTCCAGCTCCAGTCCTGCCTACGTCCGAGACCGCGCACCGAAGTAGCCAGTCCGCGCTTACGCCCACTGGCTAACCTGGCGGGAGAGTCTCCGCAGAGGGGGCGGGGCCCTGCCGGTCACGTGGCCACACACCGGCCCCGGTAACAAGGTCACAGGCCAGGGGTTCCTTCCCCACGGCCCGAGCGGAGGTAGGCGCCCGGCGCATCTACACCGCCTCCCCCGCGCTCTACGCGCGGTGCGGCCCCGGCCCGCCTCCCCTACTCACCCCAAGGGACACGGAACGCGGCGCCAGTTTCCACTCCACACGCGGGTGACGGAGTTCGCAGGGACTTCGCTCTCCGCCACCCGCTGATTGCGCCTAATGAAGCGGAGGTGCCGCGCGGCCTGCCGGGACTTGTAGTCCGTGGTTCCCTAAGCCTCGGGCACTCGAGCCGCGGAACCCGCGCTCCTCCTGGACCGCTCCATCCGAGGAGTCAGAGGGGTCAAGACACCTTACCCGTTTCTGTGCCCGGCTGCGGACACACCGTGTTTCTGAAAACTTGTTTCGAATAGTCTTTCCGAAGGAGGCATAGATTCGTGTTCAGTGGAGGATGGAGTTGTGGGTTTGTGTATTTTAAATATGGTGTTAGAACAAATAGGCGAGGAAGACATTTACTGACGGTTGCCGAATGGTGAGAATGTGTTGATTAATCTTAGTTATCTTTGGCCCCCATTCGTTCATTCATTGTTCTGTTTCGCATGTTTATAAGATGTACTTTGGAGACATTCATCAGACATTCACTCATTTCACAAATATCTCTTGAGCTACTTCCTGGGGGAGCAGAGATGTGGGGCGGGGGGGGGGGATTCATCTATCAATTCAATCCAATTGCAATCAAATTTCCAACAGGACTTTTTCTGGACTATCACAAGCTAATCTAAAATGTATAGGCAAAAACAAAGGGTAAAGCATTGCCAAAACAGTCTTGAAGGAGAGTAGCGTGTTTCAAGGACTTGGCCTTTCCGATGTCAATATTTATTATAATGTTGTAAAAATTAAGGCCATTTGGTATTAGTATAAGAAAAGCGGGGGGGGGGGGGGGGGGGGGGAGAAATCAGCCTAGAGAACCCAAAAACAGATCCAGGCTTATGTGGATATTTATATATGACAGAGCTGGCATTATAGTTCAATGGGGAAAGACACATCATTCAGTGCATGAGCTGGAACAAGCAGTTATCTGTTGGATCCCTCATTCACCCCACAGACAAAAACTAATTCCAGGTAGATTAAAGACTTTCAAGGGGAAAAACAAAATCAGAAATTTTAAAAGAAAATAGGGGCGCCTGGGTGGCTCAGTCATTAAGCGTCTGCCTTCAGCTCAGGTCATGATCCCAGGGTCCTGGGATTGAGCCCTGCATCGGGCTCCTTGCTCAGCAGGAGGCATGCTTCTCCCTCTCCCACTCCCCCTGCTTATTATGTTCCTTCTCTCACTGTCTCTCTGTCAAATAAATAAATAAAATCTTTAGAAAAATTTTTTGGAGAAAATAAAGGAAACATCCTGTGATCTCAGGGTAGGGTTTATTAAATGACACAAGCATAAACTATATACAAACCTTTGATAAATTTGGACTGCATTAAATTCAATAACTTCTCTTCATCAAAGGGCATAAAAAGACAAGCCACAGACTCAGACAATTGATTCCCGGAGACAGCAGTAGTGAGAATTGCCTAATACAGCCCCCCACCCCACCCCCGCCACTGCTGTCTCAAGTTTGTGGTGTATACGTGCTAAGATAGGAACATAAATAATTTCCAAGCAGTATGAGAAGTGTGAGCCGGAGATATGAACAAAGAGGTATAGGAACACAAAGAAGGGAACAGTAATTTTGCCCAGGAGATTCTGAAATGCTCCATAAACTAAGAACTGACTGGGAGGCTGGGAATTAAAGGTTGAATAGGGGCTCCCCTGGAGAAGGTTGCTCGCCTACAAAAAAATCATAAAAAAGCATAAAGATGCAGTAAAATACAGTAAAAGACATAAAGGATATTTAAATTAAAACAGGAAGTTTAAAACCAGAGAGAAGACAGCATAAATATATTAAAAACTTAGTATGGTTACTCTAACTGCACCCTAAGTTTAACTATGAAAATGTTACTAGCAGGCTAGCAGTTACCCTGAGGAAATAGAGACCTGTCAGTTTACACTCTGTGCCCTTTTATAATATTTGATTTTTTTACAATGAATGTGTGTATAATTTCTATAATTAAAATTTAATTATTTAAACATTTTTTAAATTTTAATTTTTAAGCCTTCAACTTCAACATGGTATGTTGAGTACACTCATTTAAATCTGCTCCTTCCTAAAATCCCATGAAAATGACAGGAAAGGAATTTTTTAAAAAGGCATAAAACCCAAAGGGAACAAATGAAGAGACAACAAATAGGAAAAACCAAAAAATGAATGTGGGAAGCTCCATCGCAGATAGGCAAACGAGGCACTTATAAACAAGTGCCACAAATTCTGATTTTAGAATCTAGTCTGGGATCTAGACCTCCATAATCCTTAGAAAGCTCCCTCAGGGATTTTAATGGGCGGCCTAGTGGAAAAGCTCTGTCAAGAAGGCAGTTCATGTAGTAAAAAAGCTGGTGGATTGGGAGCAGTGGTTGTCAGGCCGGTTCGAATCACCTGGAGAGCTTTAACAGCCTTACTGGGGGGCCCCTGGGGGGCTCAGCTGGTTAAGTATCTGACTTTGGCTCAGGTCATGATCTCTGGGTCCTGGGACTGAGCCCCACATCGGGCTCCCTGCTGAGAGGGGGCGCCTGCTTGCTCCTCTGCCCTCTCCCCCATGGGCACACACCCACCCACACATACATGCTCTCTCTTTCTTTCAAGTAAATGACTAAAATCTTTAAAACAATAACAATCCTCCTGGGTCACACCCTGGCCCTCTTAAGTCATTTCTGGGGGGCAGGACCCAGGTGTAACTACTTTGTAGAGCTCCACAGAGGGTTTCAATGCCTATGCAAGGTTAGACACCACTGACTTAGAGTCAAGAGTCTTGTTTCAACTGTGTGACTTAAAGCAAGTTGTAGGCAACTGATGGATCACTAAATTCTACCTCTGAAACTAATAATACAGCATATGTTAATAAAAATTAATTAATTTTAAAAAGCAAGTTTTCTAATTTGGCAAAGCTTGAGCTTCCTTCTTGATTTACCAATGGTAAAATGATAAGATGGTAGTTTCCTTCTTAATTAAAGGTATTAATTATTATCTGTCCTACGTACCTCAGAGGTTCTTGTGAGGATCAGGTGAAATGGGGTATGTTCTTTGGAAACTGGATATTGCTGTAAAGACATGTGCCATTATACTTAGAAGAAAATCCAAACTCTTTACCCAACTCACCCAGCTCCCCCACGCCTGTTCCTACTCCTTCTATCTCTAGCTTCATTTCCCACCCTTCTCTCCCCCAGCTCATGCCACTCCAGCCCAACCAGCTTCCTGTCTGTCCCTCCACCTGCCAAACTGGCTGCTGCTAAGAGGCCCTTACACTCGCTATTCTCCCATAACTCCAAAGGTCTGCTCCATCCCACCGATCTGTTCTCTGTTCCAATGTCACCCCTCCAAGAGAGGCCATCCCTGACTACTCCTACTTACCACCACCACATCACCTCATTCCCTGAGACACACTCTATCCCCTTACACTGCTTTATTGTTATAGCATTCATCAGTACTTGAAATTATATTATTCATTTGTTTAGATGGCTTTTATCTGTCTCCTCCACTAGACTATAAGCTTCATGAGAGCAGGGATTTAGATCCTCAGTGCCTAGAGAGGAGACAGACATGAAAGAAGCAAAGAAACAACAGGATAGTTGTATAATGTAGTAAACCCTGTAAAGGAAAGAAAAAGGGGTGTGTGATAAAGACTACTAAACAGAGGCCAGAGATAATGTCTTTGAATAGAGAAGTCAGGCAAGGCGTCTTTGAGGAAACTGCAACCTGATGGATGAACAAGTCAGCCTTGGGGAAGATGAAGAAGTATATTCCAAATAGAGTGAAGAGCAAGTGCAAAGGCCCAGGGGCAGGAAAGAGCCTGGCACGCTTGAGGAACAGAGAGGAGCCCAGTGTAACGAAGCAGAGAGAATGGTGTGGGAGGAGGTAGGAGAGGCAGGGAGGGGCCAGGTCACACAGGGCCACAGAGCACTCACTGATTTGGATTTTAGTCCAAGTGCAGTAGGAAGCCACTGAAGGGTTTTGTTGAGATGGGACGTGACCAAAGAAGCTAAATAGAAAATGCACTGAGCAACCAAAGACACAGAGGGAAGCAGCTAACATATCTCAGAACCTGCCAAAGTCCCAGTTGAGTTTCTGAGGCAGCAGGGTCGGAAGTTGGTAAGCTGACTATTCAGAATGCTATCCAAAAGAAGTGTTCATGCGGGACTCTGTGTGTCTTGTCCCTGAAGTGGACCATCCAGGAGGAAGCATAAGACAGCAGCCACCAGAGGAAAAGCAAGAGAATCCAAAGTGCAAGATTCTTGCTTAAGGCAATGAGAAAAGATTACTGCAGAGGGAGTAATAAGGGAACTGTGTTCTTTGCAGAAGGGAAAAGCCTTAAGGCCTATAGTAGAGGAAGCAGGAAAGCTGTATTTGGTCACAGCAGTATTCCAAAGGTGACCCTGCAGGAGTCACAGCTATAGAAGGAAGCATGAGCTGGAGGGCCAGAGCCTGTGTTAGCTCCTGCCCAGGACAGAGGGTCGATCCAGACCCAGGACCAGAAGGTCAGGGTCCAGCTATCCCCAGAGGGCAGTTGAGCATTTGCTAGAGGCTCTGCAGACCAATCCATACGCCATATGCCTTTGTGTGCTTGGGTCTAAGAGCAGAGGCTGAGGTCGAAGAGAGAGCAAGGCCTGCTGGCTCTGACCACTTCTACGTATCAATGACCATGAGATGCAAACCTTCTAGGCCTGTCCCATGGGATGGTCAGACTGGCCTGGACTTGATGGACGTCTAAAGGGATTTTTTTTTAACACCTGGGAGGAAGTAAATCAAGGTAAGTAATCTGGAATTCATTTCCAACCCAGGGGCTGGAGTGACACAGAGAGCAGGGATTTCTTACCTGCCTCTGACTAGCTGAGGGATCCCACAAAAAGCATATCACACAGGCCCTTTGGTTTTCGTCTTTCTTTTCCAGCTTTATTGAGTTGTAATTGTCATACCCTTCAGTTTTCTAACTGTCATAAGGAAGAGGAAAATGCCTTGCAAGAAACAGCTGATATATCTCAGAGTAAAAACCAAATGAATTCTTAACCAGAATTCTAAATCAGTTTACTGGAGAGATGTGTATGTGTGTGTGTGTGTGTGTGTGTGTGTGTGTGTGTGTGTACACATATATCACATATATATTTATATATGCTAATAAATAGTATATATGCATATATATGCTATCATTTATCAAGCACTTACTGTTGCCAGAAGCTAGTCTAAGTGCTTTAAGTATGTTTTCTCATATAACTTTCATTATATATAAGATAGACAATTATTATTCCCATTTTATAGCTGAGCAAACTAAGGCACAGAAGTCAAGCAGCTTGTCCAAGATCACTCTGTAAGGGCATAGCTGGGATTCTGTCCCATGAGTCTGACTCCAGAACCCACACTCTGGAATGAGTAGCCCACACTGATCATAGGTGTATTGTTTGTTTGTTTGTTTGTTTGTTTGTTTTTAAAGATTTTACCCATTTATTTGACAGAGAGAGAGAGCACAAGCAGGGGGAACAGCAGAGGGAGAAGCAGACTCCCCACCGAGCAGGGAGCCCGATGCAGGGCTCCATCCCAGGACCCTGGGATCATGACCTAAGCTGAAGGCAGCATCTCAATCGACTGAGCCACGCAGGCGTCCCCATAGGTGTATTTAGAGGGAATCATTTGAGGCAAATGTCTGGAGCCAAAGTCAGCTATGCCCTTGACATCTTTGAGCGGTTTTACAAGAAATGGGCAAGTTGGCTCAGCTTTGTTATCAACCATTAATTAACCGCAGCTCTCGGTTAAGAGGCAGGATGGACTAGGAGTTCAGTTAGCTGGTTCCATTCCTGCCTATGCTACTAGTCGACTGCTGACCTTGGACCTTGGACCTGTCATGTTTCCTTGCTGGGACTCAGGATCCTCTTTTGTAAAGTAAAGGAACTTCATGGGGAGAAGTCTAAGACTCTCCCAGCATTCACATTCCGTGATTCTTTGAGTCTGTAAGCAATGTCCAGCCTCCCTGGACTGACACTGAGGGCACAGCTGAGCAAGCCACTGGGCTGAATATACTCTGTGCCCTGCTGGAGGGCCTCTCTCCACCCTTCTCTGTCCTGCCCTGTGCCCAGGAGACTGATCAGCACAGGCCGCATCCTTGGGGCTCCACTGTCCTCTATCTTACAGTTGGGTTTGGCCACTGGTAAGCATAGGCAGGAGACAGGGAGGCCCAAGGAGAGAGAGGCTCAGCTATCTGTTCTCTCTCTCTCTCTCTCTCTCTCTCTCACACACACACACACACACCACTTCCTATGGTACTCCTGCCCTTCGGGTCTGCGTTCAGGCAGAGGCTGTGTTCCTCTCCTGCCACAGCTCCTGTTGGGGCCCTTCTGCCCAGCCCCAGTTCTCACTGGGCTGCAGGAACACCCACAGTGCACCCCCTTGGACCTGGGAGCCGTGACAGCTTTCTGCTATGCTAGCGCCCAGCTGCTTCCCCACCACTTGATGGGTCCCTACTGCCTGTACCTCCTCTAAGCAGTTCATTCATTCTACACTGCGTTTCAACCGTTGAACATGCATGTACTCCCCGTAGGACCCTGACCGCTGCCGCTTCTCTCCTTGTCATTGTTGCCATGACATCAGAAATTTCTCCATGTCCCAGGAGTCCCAGACCTCAACACAGGAACCCCACCCCACAGGAATCCCCCCTCCTATCAAAGTCCTGCAGGCTTCCCCACCAAGCCCTACCACTAGCTGAAGACCTAGAGATCAGCACTTTCAGGGTAAGGAAGCAGGATTCCCCAATTCTCCCACAGTGCCAGGAACATCAACACCAATATTCTATTAGCCAGTCCATAAAAAACCCTCTTCGTCTCTGAAAGAGAGGCAACATGGAGTCTGACAGACCTGGGTTTGAATCTTGGCTCAGCTGCTTCCTGGCTGTGGCCTTAGCCTTAGATTCCCCTTCTGTAAACTGAGGATAATAATATCTACTCTCAGGCTGGCTGTAAGGATGGAATAAAACAGCCTATGCAAGGGCTTAGTACAATGCCTGGCAAATACTAAGTGGATGCTCAGTAAGTGATGATTCCCTTTCTCTGTAGGCACCTGGGAGGCGTGGGGGAGCCACAGAAACAATTTGATGAGGTAAAGTGGCTTCTCCGGAAAGACCACAACACCTCCTTCAGTTATGTAGTGAAATAGCCAGGGACTGGCATGGCAGTGGGCCAAAGCAGGGGGTGGGGGGTGGGGGTAGAGACCAGCTCATCAGAAAGCAAGCTTTTGTCAAAACAAAAAACTAAAGCAAAAAAAAAAAATAATAATACAATGCTCAAGCCCAACTGCAGCAAGCAATTACAGAACAATAGTTAAATACTTTCTATAATTAGAGAGAGAAACTATCACAAGTGATCAGAGTGCCTTTGTCTGCACTGACCCTCTACACCCAAAGAAGATCTTGGCTCACGTGAGATAGAGACTGGGGATCTTTGTGTCTCTTTTAGTTTTCTTGAGAAATTACATCTCACACCACCCTTCTGTTGCCAAGAAAATAGGGCAGAGGAGACAGTGAAGACCCTCTTATCAGAAAAGAAAGACAACTGGAAACGTGACTCGTGTCAAGGGCTAATTTGATCCTGAAAGAGGACAGGGTCTTAGCTTCCCCCAAGAGTTGCTGACACCCTGGTCCTACCCTGCTGATGGGGCAGGTGGGTGGGTTGGTGTTTCTGCGGGGAGAGGAGGCATGTGGGCCTTGGTATCCACCTATCATGCCCCTTTGGCTGAAATCTGAGGAGAAAATCATAATCTTTAACAACGCATACTCTGGACAAAAGCAAAGAAGAAGATATTCCCACAAACATTTGTGTTAGGGAATTGCTCTCTTGGTCTTGACAGAAGGACCAAGCTAGCTTCCTCGCCCTGAATCTCTCTGCCTGTCCAGGCACTGCTTTTCTCCCGGGTCCCCAGGTCCTCTTTCCTTCCTTCTCCACCTAACTCAGGCTATATGCCCTTCCTTTCTTTCCCTTCCTCAACCTTCCTGTCACCACAAGCATTGTCAAGCTCCCATGCATCCCCACGTCTAGACTTTTCTACAGACTTCCATCTGGTCCCCCTTCCTCCAAACTCCCCCCCCCCCACAGACATTCCACAAACCACCACCTAAAATACTACATTCACTATGCCATTCTCTACACTGTGACTTTCTCAACTATGGTACAGGTGTCCCTGATGTACACTAGATAATTTTAGGTGGTGTAGTACACACGCTTTGAGTTCTGCCCAGGTCCCGTTTACCAGGCCAGTATCCCCATCACTCAGCTCCTGTGGGTGTTGGCCGCTGACAGTTCACAGCTGCCCCATCCTCCAGAAAATTAAAAGGGTGGAAGTGTGCTGTCTCATTAGGAAATGTCTGGAAGGTTACACCCTCACCCATTCCCACATCGTGCTTCCAGGAAGGTATCCTGTTTCTTGAATACTGGGATGCTACAAACTGTTTCTTTGGGAGAAAACCAGGTCAGTCTGGGAAAATCTAGGACACCTGACGTTCAGTTCCACAAGAGGCCATGGAGACCTAATTGTCTTCCACTCCGTGCCTGGAAGAAACAGTTGTTGGATGCCTACTGTGCCCCAGGTCCGGGGCCACTATTAAGCACCAGACCTTATTTTGAGGATACTGATATAAATAATATGATTTTCCGGCCCTGCTAAGAAGCCCACAGCCTGATGGCAAATACAGATTATTGTTTTTTAATTTTACAATCAGTTTTTTAAATGCAATATAGACATGTGTAAAGTAATGCTGGGCGGGAGGGGGTGGGGGGAGGCGGGGGCAGGCAGGGAGCTCCTCTGTTTCTGTTAGAATGGAACATAATGAAGTTCAGGGTTCAGCAGCTGGGTTCCAGTGTGGACTCTCTCACTTACTAGCTGAGAGCCCCCAGGCAAGTCAGTGATGGTGTCTGCTAGCAAAAAAGAACAATTGAAATGCCCCTAAAAAGGCTGGAAGGCTATACATCAACTTAATGGACATCGTGTCTGGGGAATAGGATTGCAGGTGGTTATTTTCTTCTGTTTGCTCTTCTATTTTTCAAATTTTCACAGAGAATAGAATCCTTTTGAAATCAGAAAAAGAGAATCACTAAATTTTTAAAATGTGATTCAGTTCTCAGAAGTATGCTGCAACGTGCACTCGTTAAAGGCATCTCTCCCCCTCCCCTTACATTATCTGTCTGTCTGTCTATCTATCTATCTATCTATCTATCTATCTATCCCTAAAAACTAAAGGGTAGTTTTTAGGACCACCTGCTTCCAGATTGTTTGGAAGTCTTTTTTTTTTTTAAAGATTTTATTTATTTATTCGACAGAGATAGAGACAGCCAGCGAGAGAGGGAACACAAGCAGGGGGAGTGGGAGAGGAAGAAGCAGGCTCATAGCGGAGGAGCCTGATGTGGGGCTCGATCCCATAACGCCAGGATCACGCCCTGAGCCGAAGGCAGACGCTTAACCGCTGTGCCACCCAGGCGCCCCTGGAAGTCTTCTTAATATACAAATTCCAAGCCTGCTTCCCTGGATTCAGATGGTCTGGAGTAGGGCCCAGAAACCGGTATTTCGACAAGCTTCCTAAATGATTCAAGTCTCGGCATAAGCCTGAGAACCACTATTGAGGTGAATGAAACATTCTATCTGCATTAATTTTCCAGATAACTAGGGTATAACCACACACAACTTTTTTTTTAAGTTTTACCTTCCTTGTAAAATAAGTTTGCTGAACAGTGTTTAAGTTTTCTGGGTCACTGGGAGTCAGGTCCATGATATGGTGTGGACATTTCTGTTGAGTTGTGTAGGACCATGTCTCCTTCTCTAAAGGGGTCGTAGGCTGTGACACTTTCATAATTCTGTTCATTTTATACTGTTATTCACCATTCACTGTCTGCTATTCCTTTTATTAAAATTTATTTCTTTTTAATAAATTAAT
>NW_024425008.1:23104373-23211780 GCF_017311325.1 Ursus maritimus
GTGTTGGCCGCTGACAGTTCACAGCTGCCCCATCCTCCAGAAAATTAAAAGGGTGGAAGTGTGCTGTCTCATTAGGAAATGTCTGGAAGGTTACACCCTCACCCATTCCCACATCGTGCTTCCAGGAAGGTATCCTGTTTCTTGAATACTGGGATGCTACAAACTGTTTCTTTGGGAGAAAACCAGGTCAGTCTGGGAAAATCTAGGACACCTGACGTTCAGTTCCACAAGAGGCCATGGAGACCTAATTGTCTTCCACTCCGTGCCTGGAAGAAACAGTTGTTGGATGCCTACTGTGCCCCAGGTCCGGGGCCACTATTAAGCACCAGACCTTATTTTGAGGATACTGATATAAATAATATGATTTTCCGGCCCTGCTAAGAAGCCCACAGCCTGATGGCAAATACAGATTATTGTTTTTTAATTTTACAATCAGTTTTTTAAATGCAATATAGACATGTGTAAAGTAATGCTGGGCGGGAGGGGGTGGGGGGAGGCGGGGGCAGGCAGGGAGCTCCTCTGTTTCTGTTAGAATGGAACATAATGAAGTTCAGGGTTCAGCAGCTGGGTTCCAGTGTGGACTCTCTCACTTACTAGCTGAGAGCCCCCAGGCAAGTCAGTGATGGTGTCTGCTAGCAAAAAAGAACAATTGAAATGCCCCTAAAAAGGCTGGAAGGCTATACATCAACTTAATGGACATCGTGTCTGGGGAATAGGATTGCAGGTGGTTATTTTCTTCTGTTTGCTCTTCTATTTTTCAAATTTTCACAGAGAATAGAATCCTTTTGAAATCAGAAAAAGAGAATCACTAAATTTTTAAAATGTGATTCAGTTCTCAGAAGTATGCTGCAACGTGCACTCGTTAAAGGCATCTCTCCCCCTCCCCTTACATTATCTGTCTGTCTGTCTATCTATCTATCTATCTATCTATCTATCTATCTATCTATCTATCCCTAAAAACTAAAGGGTAGTTTTTAGGACCACCTGCTTCCAGATTGTTTGGAAGTCTTTTTTTTTTTTAAAGATTTTATTTATTTATTCGACAGAGATAGAGACAGCCAGCGAGAGAGGGAACACAAGCAGGGGGAGTGGGAGAGGAAGAAGCAGGCTCATAGCGGAGGAGCCTGATGTGGGGCTCGATCCCATAACGCCAGGATCACGCCCTGAGCCGAAGGCAGACGCTTAACCGCTGTGCCACCCAGGCGCCCCTGGAAGTCTTCTTAATATACAAATTCCAAGCCTGCTTCCCTGGATTCAGATGGTCTGGAGTAGGGCCCAGAAACCGGTATTTCGACAAGCTTCCTAAATGATTCAAGTCTCGGCATAAGCCTGAGAACCACTATTGAGGTGAATGAAACATTCTATCTGCATTAATTTTCCAGATAACTAGGGTATAACCACACACAACTTTTTTTTTAAGTTTTACCTTCCTTGTAAAATAAGTTTGCTGAACAGTGTTTAAGTTTTCTGGGTCACTGGGAGTCAGGTCCATGATATGGTGTGGACATTTCTGTTGAGTTGTGTAGGACCATGTCTCCTTCTCTAAAGGGGTCGTAGGCTGTGACACTTTCATAATTCTGTTCATTTTATACTGTTATTCACCATTCACTGTCTGCTATTCCTTTTATTAAAATTTATTTCTTTTTAATAAATTAATGTGTCCACCTGTGTCCACCTCCTAGGACACAGATTGCCCCACTGAAAGAAATCGAGGCTCTTTAGAGACTCATTCCAGACCTGGAGATGGAAATGTATAAGATGATCCTGAAACATCTTGTCATACCAAAAAGCATGGAAATTATTAAAGACTATTAGGGTTGGGTCAGAAGAACTCAGAAGTGGACATGAAGAGCCTCCCACTTGCAAAAGGGTAGGACAATTAGATTATCAATGGATTGAAGCACGTCAAGTATCTTTACCTTTGTGAGTTTATAATGGTACTCCAAAACAAAACTAAACAAAACAAAGAAAAAAAAAATCAAGTCATCTCTGAAGAATGCTAGAAAACCACCTAATTATTTTTAAAACAGGTCATTAAAGAGAAAGAATCAGGCACTCATTCTCTTTTTCCTTTGCGAAATTCTTTTACAGGAGTATGCCAGCTAGTAAGTGAAAAAGGAATGAGAGAACATCACCAATCTGCAACTTCTAATGATTTATAGGTGTAGCAATGGTAATGCCTGCTATTATCACAAGGAAGACCAGCAGACTTTGAATTTTCCTGATAGAAGTAAACACCACCATCTGTACATCCCCTAAGCCCACAACAAAAACAAAGTCAAACAAAACCTTATATCTGACCAAGCATCTAGATCTAATGAAGAATTTACAAGAAACAGAGGAGGAAGACCATCACCAAGATGCAAAATCAAGGCTATAGCAAACTCTAAGAGGCAAATGGTCTGGTTTCTTCAACAAAACATTGCATGAAAAAAAATAAGAGATGGAGAGGGAAANAAAAAAAAAAAAAAAAAAAAAAAAAATATATATATATATATATATATACACACACACACACACACACACATATTTAAAAAGCAAAACCAAGAACACACAAGAAAGATACAAAACATAAATGTTTAAGACAATCAAAGAAATTGCAAAATTGACCAGATGGATATCTGATGATATTGAAGAATTTGTTATTTTAAATGTAGATGTGATAATGGTACTGTGGCTGTAGTTTTTTTTAAAAGGACTGTATCTTTTAGAGAAGAGTGCTGAAATTTTTGCAAATAAAATATGACGTTTGAGATTTGCTTCAAAATAATCTGGGGGAGGGAGTGGGAAGGAGTACCATGGGCAAGATTGGCCCTGTGTTGAAAGATGTTAAAGCTGGTGGAATTCATCAGGTTCATTTTTCTGTTCTCTCTACTTTTGAATATGTTTGAGATTTTTATAAATAAAATGTTCTGCATATTCATGGTTGAAACTTGAAAATTTCAGAAAAGTAAAAGAAGAAAAGTTCAATTATCCATAATCCCATCCCGCAGAGATAATCACTACTATCAATTTACGGTATACCCTGCTTGCCTTTTAAATAATACATTAGGAATCCTGCTGTGAATATTGTTTTATAATCTGCTTCTTTCACTCAAGATAGTATATTTTTCCTTGTCATTAAAAATTCTAAAACATTATTAGTCTTAATAGTTGCAATAGTACTGTAGTTCCTAACGTTTACTCAAAACGAAATGTTGCTACTAAAAATTTTGCTCGTCTGCACATCCTTGAAGACCTTTATTTGGGGACCCCACTTATTTTTTAGAAGTAGAACTAGTAGTTAAAAAAATATAAATATTTTCAGGTATTTAATACGTATTGCCAAACTGTTCTCTAGAAAGGTTATATCCATTTATGTTCCTGCCAGGAGTGAGGTAGAATTCCCCTTTTTCCGAAATCTTATTCTTCTGCAAGCTTTTAATTTTCCTTATTACATAAGGAATTCCAGGTCAAAAGAGCCATTGATAAGTGTGTTGGAGCCCCCATGGGCCTTTGAATCCTATTAGCTCTGTGACATATTGTGAGAGTTACTTAACATCTCTGGATCTGGGAAAACAATAACATTGGGAGGTCATGGCCATTGAATAAGATCATAAATGTAACGATATAATACCTGTACATTTCCTTAGCATGGTGCCTGGCTTGGTAAATGTCAGCTGTAACTATCATCATTACCATTATTATCATTTCATATTACCTTCCTATAGAAAAAAAAATTCATAGCTTTTGTGACAGCTGTTTTCCTTTTTATGAGAAGGCTTTTTTACTTGCTTCTGCATTCAAGCCGTATTCAAGAGAAGTTAGGATGTTTTTGGTTGCATCCCAAAGAAACCCCAAGTCAAACTGAAAAAGCTGCAGCACCCAGAGGTAAGAAGGATGTAGAAAACACTGTCTGACTCTGTCCTTAGTGAATCCCTTGGCTCTGTCCTTCTCTTGTTTGTTGTTTTCAACCCCATACTGATGTCCCTGGGAAAAGACAGCTAGCCAATAAAAGAGGTGCTACTAAATCTACATGCTTCTTCATTCACTTCCAGGTGGAAAAAGGAAGTTCCTGCCCACTACCCTCCAGCTGGACCTTGAGATGTACACGGATTGGGAACAGTTTTATTTACTTTTTACTTTTTACTTTTTTGGGGGGTAGAACTTGATAAGCTGATTCTCACGGTAAAAAGCCAAGAGAAATATTTCTGAGGCCATTGAATAAGCAGAAGAAGGTGAGAGGACCAGTTGTAAGAGGAACAGAATAAAGAGCCCCCCAAACAGATCGACACTATGCACACTTGCTACATGGCAGAGATGGCCAGCAGATCTGTGAGGAAAGAGAGGACTTTTTAATAAATGGTACTGTTACAATTGAGCATCCATGTAGAAAAAAATTGAAATTACACTCCTATTTCACCTCATGCACAGTATTCAGTGCCAGGTGGAATTGACCCAAGTGTAAAAGGAAAAACTAGAAAGCTTTTACAAGAGAATACAGGAAAGCATGTTCAAGACCTTGGGGCAGAGAAGAATTTCTTAGGCAACACATGAAGAGCAGTAACCAGAATAGAAAAGATTCATAAATTTGCTTAATATTCAAAATTTTCTGTTCATCAAAAGGCATCACGTTGGAGCAAAAAGACAGGAAGAGAACTACAAGTGCATGCAATGGACAAAGGATTAGTTTCCAAACCACATGAAGAATTCCCACAAATTGACAAGAAAAAGACACATAGGGGCGCCTGGGTGGCTCTGTTGGTTAAGCATCTGCCTTCGGCTCAGGTCATGAGCTCAGGGTCCTGGGATCAAGCCCCCACATCAGGCTCCCTGCTCAGCAGGGAGTCTACTTGTCCCTCTCCCTCTGTCCCCTCCCACTCCCTCTGCTCTCTCTCTCAAATAAATAAATAAAATCTTAAAAAAAAAAAAAAAAGACATATAACCTGGTCAGAAAGGGACAAGAGACTTGCACAGGAACTTCACAAAAGAGGAAATCAAAGGCACTCCCCTCATCACTAATCAGGGAAATGCAAATTAAAAACATACCATCATTACAAACCAGATCTAAAATTTTGCAAGACAAGCCTACCAAGTGTTGGAAGTGAGACTATAAGCTGAATCAACCACTTTGAACCTGGTTTGGCATCACCCAGAAACAGGGAGATCTGCATACCCCATGATTCAGCCACCCTCCTAAGTGTATATACCCTAGAGAAACTAATGCACCAATATTCAAGGCCGCATTGTTCGCTACTAACTCCAAATTGTAAGCAGAGCAAATGTCCATCAGTAGCAGAACAAAGTCGCAGACAAGTTAGCCCTTACCCTCTCTACTAAAAATAGTAACAGTAATATTAATAACTAATTCTTACAGGGCAATTACTATGTGCTAAATAGTGATGTAGGATTTTAATATATAAATAATCATTACACTTACATATGGAGCTTAACTCTGTGCCAGGTACTCTTCTAAACAGGCTTCATGTATTTATCATATTTCATACTTAACCTATGAAGAAGGTACAATTAATATCTCTTTTGTCAAATGAGAAGACTTAAGAAGTTAACTAACTTGTTCGATATCACACAACTAGTGGTAAAGCCAGGAGTCTGCCTTCATGGTGCATCCCCACTAGGAGAAGGCCTAGGCAAGCAGCTGATACGGAGTTAGTAAATAAAGAGAGGCTCAAGAACTTTAAAAAAAAAAAAAAAAAAAAAAAAAGGAGCACCTCCATTGTGGCTTCCAGTGATCTCAGAGGGGGTCTCAGGAAACTTGGAGCAGAGATCTTTTTTTTAATAACGGTTTTGTTGAAATATAATTCACATACCATAAAATTCACCCTTTCAAAGAGTACATTTCAGTGGCTTTTACTATATTCACAGAGTTGTACAACCATCATCACTATCTAATTTTAGGACCTTTTCAACATTGTAAAAAGAAACCCAATCCAATATTGTAAAAAGAAACCCACTGGTCTTTCCTGGTCCCCGCTCCTGGTCCCCACCACCCTGGCCCTAGCCCCAGGCAACCACTACCCCATGCTGTTAAGGTCATGCCTGTTCTGAACATTTCCTGTAAATGGAATCATAATGTCTGGCCTTTTGTGACGGGCTTCTCTCACTTGGTATAATGTTTTCAGAGTTCGTATACGTTGTATCAGGTGCTGCTACTTCAGTTCTTCCTGCTGAAGGGTTTTCTACTGTATGGGGATACATTTTGCTCATCCATTCATCATTTGAGGGACATTTGGGCTGTTTCCACATTTTGGCTCTTATGAATATTTTGTTGTTATGAACATTGTGTATGGGTTTCTGTGTGAACATGTTTTCATTTCTCTTGGGTATATACCTAAGAGTGGAGTTTCTGGGTCATATGGTAACTCTATGATTAACATTTTAAGGAACTACCAAATTGTTTTCCAAGTAGCTGCACCCTTTATTCCCACCAGCAATGTATGAGGATTCCAATTTCTCTATATATTTTTTAAATTTTATTTATTTATTTGACAGAGAGAGACAGCCAGTTAGAGAAGGAACACAAGCAGGGGGAGTGGGAGAGGAAGAAGCAGGCTCCTAGTGGAGGATCCTGATGTGAGGCTCGATCCCAGAACGTCAGGATCACGCCCCAAGCCAAAGGCAGACGCTTAACAACTGCACCACCCAGGTGTCCCTAATTTCTCTATATTTTCATCAATACTTGTTATTGTCTGTCTGTTTTATTATAGCCACCCTAGTGACCGTGGAGTGGTATCTTATCATGGTTTGGAGCAGAGTTCTCCAGTGGATGTTGAACTTGACCTTGAACTCAGCAAAGGAAGTCTGTTCTATCCTCAAGCCTTCAACCAGCCTCTGCCAAGTCTCTCAGACCCCTGGTAGGAATGGACTCCTGCCTGTGAGCAAGGATAGACTCAAGTCCTTCACTTTCAGTTGACCTTCCCACCAATCACAGCTAGACCTGGTAGTTCCCTTGTTGGATGGATGCCCTCCAAAAAAAAAAAAAAAAGAAGTTCACAGGTTTTACCCACTATGAACAAAATTACTTTTCCTATGGACAGAGCCTGGAACCTGGTCCTGCCCATGAGACAAACCTCCATTCTCAAATTGAGAGGTGCTAGATTCCTTCTCTCTTCACTTTTCTGGACTCCTCCCAGAGAAACACTTTCACCTCTAGAGGCTTCTCTTTATTGCCCTGGGGAAAATGTAATTTGCCTTTGTTAGAAACAGGTATTTAGGGGTGGTTTATTTTGCAGAGGGGTGTAAATTCCACCAGTCACACAGACTCTGACTTCTGTGATTTAAACACTAAGATATTCTCAGCCCCTCATCTGAAGGAGTAGCTGTATATTATTGTTGATGTGTATCTGGGTGATGGGTGTGAAAACTCCTTCTGTTAAGAGCTTTTGTTGATGGGATTTTGGGGGTGGTGCCCCAGGGTCCACGTGTATCTGGTGAGTCAGGGAGACCTGGGGATGTGAGTGCAGCTGGTGTATGGAGCCAGGACTGGGTCCAGTCATTGACTGGGTATGGTCATCTTTTGTCTGTTAGTGATGCAAGAGCTAGAGACACCAGCCCCTCTGGGAAGGGGTCAGGGTAGAAGGCCAAAGGCAGATCAGTAGGCATAGAAGATCCAAAGACTGCTGCTACCACCTCTGAGCCCTTTCTTAAGCTGTTCCATCTGCTTACACAGCTCCCCAGCTCCACCCATTGCCCAACCCTCTGTCACTCTCCTTCTAGGCCTCACCCACTAATAGCACGTGACCCTGGTCAGGTGACATTACAGGAAGTATCCTCTGAACTCCCAGGCCTGGTTAAGTTCCTCTTCTTGGTACTTCCAGAGCATCTTGGGGTTACCTCCAGCATGGCACTTACTCACATTGTGAGGTTACCTTTTCAAGCCGGGGGCTGCCGACGCATAAGCCTACAGAGGCTGAGAAGATAGCCAAAATGAGTGAAGCGGGTCAGACATGAGAATAATCCTGGCTTTTAAGCAAAAATGTCATTCATTCTTCTTAAATCAGGCAGCTCCCTTGACCTATCTTATGATTTCTCTTGAGAGCATCCTGGGAACATGAGAAGTTTTACTTCTATCATAAGAAAAACAGCACAACTGCAGCAATGAATGGCCAGTGACTCCCTCAGGTTTGGACCCAACAGGGGGTGGTGGGGTCTGTGGCCCACATTCCCACGTGACAAACTGCATTCTAGATGATAGCCACCATGGGAGAATGCAGTTCCAGTGTTGCCAGCTCTACCGGTTTTCAAAAGCAGTGGGAAGTCCAGATTTTTATCATCTCTCCATTTTGAATTGTCTGCACCCAATTCAAAAGTTCTAAAGTGTGTGGAGGAAGGGCAGTGACAAACAGAATACTTCTGAAGGCCAGATTCAGTCCACAAGCTCCAGATGGGACCAACCCCCCGGTCATTAGGACTTGGACTGTGCGGTATTTCTCTGAGTCCCCCAAATTAGCACACGGTCTGGTACAGAAAAAAACTAATTTTCTGGGGCGCCTGGGTGGCGCAGTCGTTAAGCGTCTGCCTTCGGCTCAGGGCGTGATCCCGGCGTTCTGGGATCGAGCCCCACATCAGGCTTCTCCGCTAGGAGCCTGCTTCTTCCTCTCCCACTCCCCCTGCTTGTGTTCCCTCTCTCGCTGGCTGTCTCTCTCTGTCAAATAAATAAATAAAGTCTTTAAAAAAAAAAAAAAAAGAAAGAAAAAAAGAAAAAACTAATTTTCTGATAAATTTGTGATACATTTTTTTAAGTTGATTGATTGATTGGTCAGAGAGAGAGAGAAAGCACAAGCAGGGGGAGCGACAGGCAGAGGGAGAAAGGCTCCCCGCTGAGCAAGGAGCCCAATGCAGGACTTGATCCCCAGACCCTGGGGTCATGCTTAACCAACTGAGCCACCCAGGTGTCCCTTTGTGATACATTTTTGAAGAATAACAGCTGATATTTATTTAGTACTTGGGGTGACCCGAGCACTTAACCCTTTCCATTCATTATCTCACATCATCTTCACAGCCTTCTCAGGTAGGTAGACTTGCTAAAGGTGGGGGCAGGACTCAAACTCACGTCTGACTCCAGATCTCTTAGAAAAGTAGATTCTTCCACTCGGGGGCCAGTATGGAAAAGTGGTTAAGATCATATTCCTTGGGATGAAGGTCCAGATTGGTCACTTTCTATTTGTCACCTTGGGCAATTTACATAACATCTCTGAGCCTCTGTTTCTTGGTCTGTAAAATGGAGACAAGAGTTAACTACTCACACGGCTGTTGTAAGGGGGTAAATGAGACAAACAGGCACAGAAGAGCTCATCAGCAAATAATAACTATTCTTATTGTGCCGGTATATTTTTCCCCATAGGGTTATTAAATCCATAGCCATGCACACACACTGCAGCTTCTTAATCACCAATGATCTTGTTACTAGCGGAAAGACAAGGAAGTAATGTAAGGAGTCACTTCAGACCTCAGATGGCTGCCTTCTGAGCCAGCAGCACACTTGATAGGGAATGAAAATGATCAAAAGAAACGACAGTGCTCAGGGCAGGGGGCAAATTGTTCCCCTGCCAGGCTGTTCAACGGAAAAAGGAATAGTTATCTTGAGTCTAAAGCTTCATTCCCACTGGAGCCTTACCTTTCAAATCCCCTTCAGGTTGGAGCCAACTTTCAAAAAGAATAATTAAATCCGAAAAGAAATGGGGTCAGCAGGTCTCGCAAGTGCTTTTAAACAGGAAGTCTCTTAGCTCAAGGAGGGAAGTCGCTGATAGCAAAGCTGCTTTCCTGTACATCAAACCAAAGAACTACTCAGTCCCAGGAAGGAGATGTAGGAACACATTTCACCACATACAAGTTAACCCTAACGTTGTCACCTACAGTCAAAAACTTGATTCTACTCCTAAATCGCTATGTTTCAGAACATTTTTGGTATGCTTAATAAAAATTACTGCTGTATTTAGGAATAATATAAAAACAGAGATTGCATTTATGATAACAAAGAAATGAAATACCTAGGAATCAATATCCTGAGAGATGAGTACAATCCATATAAAGAAAACTTCAAAATGTTATTGAAAGATATGAAAGAAGATTTTAATAAGTCAACACCTAAACAGTGTTCCTGAGACATAAAACTGTAAAGATATCAGCTCTAAGTAAATTCATGGTCAACTCAAAAACATCCCTACAAGCTTTTTAAAAAGTACTCAACAAAATAATTCTAAATTTAATTTGGAAAAAAAAATTAATGAAGGGATACTATATCATACTTTTTATTCACTTATTTATTCATTTTATTAATTTTGGATTTTACTTGACTTCACTTTTATAGCTTTATTGAAATATATTTCACATTCCATAAAATTCACCTTTTAAAGTGTACAGACCGGTGGTTTTTAGTATATTCAGAGTTGTGACACCATCAGCACTATATAATTTTTCAACACTCCAGAAAAAAACCCTGTACCCATTAGCAGTCACTCACCTTTCTCATCCTCTACTCCCACCCAACGCAGCCCCGTGTAACTTTTTTTTTTTTTTAAGTAAGCTCTATGCCCAATGTAAGGCTTGAACTCACAGCCCTGGGATCAAGAGTCCTATGTTTTACAGACTGAGCCAGCCAGGCGTTCCCCATCCCCCACCCCCTAGTAACTATTAATCTACTTTTTGTCTCTGTGCATTTGTCTATTCTGGAAATTTTATATGAATGGAATTATATCTGGCCTTTTGTGATTGGCTTCTTTCACTTAACATAATGTTTCCAAGGTTTCTGTAGTCCAGAATTAATCTTGCACAGAGATCTGGCCTTTGTCCTCAGCTTCTTGGGAGTAATCTCTAGGCTCTTGAAATGTCACGCTTAATAGAAATATATTTGTTTGGGAGTCTTGGGTCACCAGATAGTCTAAAAATGATTCAGGGTGGAGGCCAGCCACATCAAAGAGTCTTAGGGTGGGGGCTGGCCAGAAAGACCAGCAATGTGACTTAGTGTGGGTTTTAGGTCACCCCCAGTATCAACAGATATCTGAGGGGCTAGAGCCTGAGATCAGCCACATAAGCAACCAGATATGCCTACATGATGGAGGCCCAGTAAAAGCTTTGGACAGCAGGGCTCCAGTGAGCTTCCCTGATTGGCAATACTGCCTGCATATTGTCTATATCAATCTCAGGAGAACAGTGCTATCCTGGCTACTTAGAGAGAGGTCAACCAGATGCTTCATAGTTGGAATCCTCCTGGACTCTGTCTTACGTACTTCTTTCCTTGGCTGATGTTAATCTAGAGACTTTTCCTGTAACAAACCATGAGGATATCACCTTTCAGTGAGTTCTATGTGTCCCTCTAATGAATTACCCAAATTAAGAGGGCTTTAGGAACAACCCAATTTATAATTAGTGTTCCAAGTAAAGGTAATCTCTTCCAGATTCCTACCTCCTACATTGCATGTGGGCTAATCTTGCTCAAGATTCATTCACGTTTTAGCACATATCAATACTACATTCCTTTTTATTGCCAAATAATATTCCATTTGACGGATAGATCACATTTTGTTTATCCATTCATTGGTTGATGGACATCTGGGTTGTTTCTACTTTGGGGTTATTATGAATAATGCTGCTATACACACTTGTGCTCTAGTTTTTGTGTGGACATATATTTTCAATCTTCTTAGCTGTATACCTAAGAGTGGAATTGCTGGGTCATAGGTAACTCTACATTTAACTTTCTGAGGAACTGCCAGTTTGTTTTCCAAAGTGGCTGCACCGTTTTACAATGTATGAAGGTTCCAATTTCTCCACAGCTTCCTCAATACTTGTTTTTGTCTGTCATTTTTATTTTAGTCACCCTAGTAAACACAATTGTGATTTGCATTTCCCTGGTTGCTAATGATATTGAACAATGTTTTGTGTGATTATTGGCCATTCGTGTATCTTCTTTGAAGAAACATCTATCCAAATCCTTTGCCCTGCCTTCTGATTGGATTATTTGCCTTTTTAAGAGTTCTTTATACATTCTGGCTATAAGTTCCTTAGCAGATATGTGATTTGCAAGTGTTTTCTCCCACTCTGTAGATTGTTCTTTCACTTTCTTGATGGTATCCTTTGAAGCACAAAAGCTTCTATTTTGTGCAGGGGGGTGCAGGATTCCCCTTTCTCCACATCCTGGACAACACCTGCTGTTTCTTGTGTTGTTGATTTCAGCCATTCTGACAGGTATGAGGGGATAGCTCATTGCAGTTTTGATTTTCATTTCCCTGATGATGAGTGACTTTGAGTATCTTTTCATGTGTCTGCTGGCCTCTTTAGGAAAATGTCTATTCATGTCTTCTGCCCGTTTTTTAATTGGATTATTCCTGTTTTAGGTGTTGAGTTTGGTAAGTTCTTAATAGATTTTGGACACTAACCCTTTATTGGGTTTGTCATTAGCAAAAATCTTCTCCCATTCTGTTGGCTGACTTTTAGCTTTGTTGATGGTTTCCTTTGCTGTGCAGGAGCTTTTTATTTTGATGAAGTTGCAATTATTTTGTTTGTTTCTTTGTTTGCTTTTGTTTCCCTTGCCTCTGGAGACATGTCTAGAAAGAAGTTGCTATGGCCAATGTCAAAGAAGTTATTGCCTGTGTTCTCTTCCAGGATTTTTATGGTTTCAAGTCTCATATTTAGATCTTTAATCCATTTTGAATTTTTTTGTGTGTGTGTACAGTATAAGAAAGTCATTCGGTTTCATTCTTTTGCATGTGGCTGTCCAGTTTTCCCAATACCATTTGTTGAAGAGACTGTCTTTTTCCCATTGGATATTCTTTCCTGTTTTGTTGAAGATTAGTTGACCATATAGTTGTGGGTTCATTTCTGGTTTGTCTATTCTGTTCCATTGATCTATGTGTCTATTTTTGTGCCAGTACCACTCTGTTTTGATCACTACAGCTTTGTAGTATAACTTGAAGTTTGGAATTGTGATGGCTCCAGCTTGCTTTTCTTCTTCAAGGTTGCTTTGGCTATTTGGGGTCTTCTGTGGTTCCATACAAATTTCAGGATTGTTTGTTCTAGCTCTGTGAAAAATGCTGTTAGCAAACCTAAAGCCAGCAGAAGGAAGGAAATAATAAAGATGGGAGCAGAAAGAAATGATACAGAAACTAAAAACAAATCAAAACAACAATAGAACAGATCAATGAAACCAGAAGCCAGTTCTTTGAAAACATTAATAAAATTGATAAACCTCTAGCCAGACTTATCAAAAAGAAAACAGAAAGGACCCAAACAAATAAAATCACAAATGGGGAGGAGAAATAACAACCAATATCATAGAAACACAAACAGTTGTAAGAGAATATTGTGAAAAACAACAAATCGGATAACCTAGAAGAAATGGATAAATACCTAGAAACATATAAACTACCAAAACTGAAACAGGAAGAAAGAGAAAATTTGAACAGACTGATAATCCGCAAACAAATTGAATCAGTAATCAAAAAACTCCCAAAAAACAAAGGTCCAGGACCAGATGGGTTCACAAGCAAATTCTACCAAACATTTAAAAAAGAGTTAATACCTATTCTTCTCAAACTATTCCAAAAAATAGAAAAGGAAGGAAAACTTACAAATTCATTTTATGAGGCCAACATTACCCTGATACCAAAACCACCAAAAAAAGAGAACTGGAGGCCAACATCCCTGATGAACATAGATGCAAAAATTCTCAATAAAATACTAGCAAACCAAATCCAACAATACATTAAAAAAATCATTCACTTCGATCAAGCGGGATTTATTCCTGGGCTGCAAGGGTACTTCAATATTTGCAAATACACCACATTAAGAAGAGAAAGAATAAGAACCATATGATCATTTCGATAGATGCAGAAAAAGCATTTGACAGAGTACAACATCCATTCATCATAAAAACCCTCAACAAAGTGGGTTTAGAGGGAACATACATCAACATAATAAAGCCCATATATGAAAAACCCATTTCCAGTACTATGTCAAATAAAAGTGGGGAGAGTGAACATCCTTGTCTTATTCCTGACCATAGAGGAAAAGCTTTCAATTTTTCCTTGTTTAGGATGATAATAGCTATAGGAGAATGTCCTTATTCTTAGGAGATGCATGCCAAGGGGTGTGGGGATGAAATGTGTGCAACTTGCTTTCAAACAGTTCAACTTAACAACAACAACAAAGTGTGTGTGTGTGTGTGTGTGTGTGTGTGTGTGTGTGTTTATAGTAAGGGGGACAGAGAGAGCAAACATAACAAAATGTTAATAACCACTGACGTTGATGTTTTTTAGCAAAAATTCCACAATGTAGTCTATTACCAGTCCATATTCAAATTTGTTCAAATGTCCCAAGAATATCTTTATAGTTTTCCCCAACTGAACCAGAATCCAATCAAGCTTTTACTCATTGCATTTGGTATGTCTCATCTAGCTCTTTTCATCTATTCTATTACTTTATTTCGTTATAACTTTGACATTTTGAAGAGTCTAGAACAGTTGTCCTGTAGAATGTCTCACATTCTGGATTTTTCTGTTTCCTTATGCTATTAAACTTTTCCTCTATCTCCTGAATTTCTTATGAACTAGAAGCTAGCTCTGACTTGATCAGGTAATTGGGGAAGCACCTAATGTCAGACTGTCCTTCAAAAAAATGATACTAGTGGTGATGGCAAGATCTCTCCATTACAAAGTTACACTTTTTCTCTTGCGGTTACTAAGTAATCTGTAAGTCTGGCCTCTTTCACTATACCTTAACACAAACTAATACTTTGATTCTACAACATTTTTAAAGATTGGGAAGGCATATGAAAGGGAGGTGGGGCAATCTACTTTTCACCAGAGCATGAATATAGATAGAGCAGCAATAACTAAAGCAGAATGGCATCAGTGCATAAAATACTGGCACTGCAATAAATAAAAATATCCATCATACTGAAGAATAGACTGTTAAGCGGATGGTAACTTAGAAATAATATTAAATTTGATTGCCTCAGTTTACAAATGCAAAATCTGAAGCTCAAGACGCTTAATTTACGTTGTTCAGGCCGATAAAATAAAGGCCAGAAAACAGTGATTGTTTTTTGAGTGTTTGCCCTACCCTGGACATTGTTCTGAGCACTTCACATGGTTATTTCATTTCATCGTCCTGACAGCTTTACAAGAATAGGTTATGCTTACTTTCCCCATTTTTGGGGGGCCAGTAAGAATACTGAGAAAGAAGTTAAGTGGCAAGCCGGGGATGCGCAGTCAGCAACTAAGGCAGCTGGGAAAGCAGCCCAGGAAAGCTGACTTCAGAATCGGTGCTTAACCGCTCCACCCTACCACCTCATAAGTCACGTCACTTGTGGCTATGGAGTGACAGCTAGTTAGTTACCAAGTTAGGCCCTCGCTTCTCTGAGAACGAATTCCCCCATATCTGGAATACTGGGAGTGGAGTGAGCTGATAGTTCCTGGCAACCGGGTGACTGCACGGGGCTCTCTATTTTGAGCAGGCAGCTGCTAATTACCTGTGACAATGAGAGATGAATGCTGCAAGGGAGATCCAGCACAGCTGAACGCAAGCCCCCTCCCCCACAAAACTGAATAAAGTGCTTGGCCTTGGGGTATACTATCGTATTGCTTTCTCAGTAGATTTGCCTTCTTAATTATGTTTTGTCAAGATTGCTGTTAAAGTCAGTTGCTATTCTCCATACACCCCAAGGACAGTGAGGGACCATGACTGGTAGAAATGCTTCACACGAATGTGCCTCTATGAGAAATGAGAGTGGATCGTAGAAGCAGTTCTCCGCCCCTTTCTTTCAATCCTGCAGCCCAGGTCTTGGTCTGTGTCTTACCGACTTCCCATGTTAATTACTTTAACCTTGTCCTCAGCGGCCTCCTTCGTCTCTCATCACCATAGAAACCCACTCTGACTTAAGAACTGTCTTTCTTGCCAGTTTCTGTGACCCAGCCCTCTATTTAAGTCCTCCTTCAGCTCCGAATCACCTGCTGAATTAAATCTAAGCTCCTTGATCTTTGCTTCCGGGACCTTCTCTAATTTGCTGCTCTTTTATTCTCTTTTTAGAAATAATACATTCCTGGAGCAGAGGTTAAAGCAGATCAATGTCAACCAAAACATTAACAGTAATAACTATATATATTTACATAGTGCTTTAGAGTTGAGTAAAACATACTCACCTACATTACCTCAATGAAGTCCCCAAATCACTCCATGATATGCGTACAGCAGCCACCATGATCAGCATTTTAAGTTTGATAAAATTGGGGCTCAGAGAAGTTAAGGGTCTTGACTGATGAGGAGAACAAAGGCAAAAGAACTGTAGATAAAATTAAATTTCCTTACTACTTGCAGCCCACTGGTAAATTCTTGAGACAGGCAGAGTGTGACATTCCTCCTGGAACTCACAACTGCCTTGCTGTCAATGCTTTGCTAGAGGCAAAAAGCAACTTTAGCTTGACAATAGCCAGACCTCCAGGATCGCGTTAAATCTTCTTTAACATATGAAACTCTCTTTAGAACTTTCCTTTATCTCTACTCCCCCACCCCAACTTAAAAGTATATAACCAATCGCTCTTCACAATCACAGTGCAGCTCTTTCTGCCCACTGGTCCTGTTCCCCTGCTTTAATAAAACCTTTTTTGCACTGAAAACATCTCAAGAATTCTTCCCTGACCGTTCACTCCTGGTCCATATCACATCGCTGACCATAATAACACAGTCTATTGGTGAAGCTATAGCTTGAATTTATATCTTCAGTCTCCTCGATCATGCTTGTTACACTACACGGTGTGATTGATAATCCTGCATTTACCAAAATAGGGTTGTTGGTTTTTTTTCCTTTTGGCTTGTATCCTGTGGCAGACAAGATTCTAAGATCTATCCCAAGAACTCCTCCCTGCCCTCCCCTTACACACATGTCCTGCATTAATCCCTGGGGTGTTCAACTGTCGTTATAAAGCAACGTTGACTTTAAGATAAGGAGATTATCTGGATGTGCCTGACCTAATCAATGATCCCTTTAAAAGCAGAGAGTCTTCTCCGTCTGGTGGCAGGAAGAGAAAGTCGGAGGAGATGTGCCCAGCTAGCCTGGAAGAAAGCAAATATCCTGAGTGTGGCCAGCAGGAGGTGAGGGTGACCCCCACTGACAGCATACGACTGAACAGGGACCTCAATCCTACACCTGCCAGAAACCAAATTCTGCCAACAAGAACACGCTCCGGGATGGACTTTTCCACGGAGCCTCAACCTGATGAGAATCTGGCCTGGCCATCATTGTGATTTCAGCCTGTGATACTCTGGGCAGAGAACCTAGTCATGCTGTGCCAGCCTCTGAGCGACAGAAATGTGAGCTAATAAATGGGTGTTGTTTTACGCCACTACATTTGTGATCATTTGTTATATGACAGTAGAAAATGAAGACATTTTCCATTTCCTTTCTAACAGTAGGGCAGTAAGAACAAGACCAGGCTTTTTAAATTGTCATACAGTAAAACTGAGTTTTTTGGTATATGGTTCTATGAATTTTAACACATGTATAAAAGGCGTGTAGCCACCATCACAAACAGGATGCAGAACAATTCCATCACCCCAAAAAACTTCTTGTGGGGGTCACATCTGCCCCCCTCCGTTTATCTCCCCGCTCCATTAATCTCTGGGAACCACAGATCTGTTCTCTGTCACTAAAATTTTATCATTTCAAGAATGTCATAAATGCAGTTGACCCTTGAACATGTGTTTGAACCACGAGATGCATTTATAGGTAGACTTTAATTAAAATAGATGTACTGTTTTAACATAGTACAGTACTGAAAATGTATTTTCTCTTATGACTTTTTAAAAGATTTATTTAATTATTTGTTAGAGAGAGAGGACAAGCAGGGGGAGTGGAGCCCAATGTGGGCTGAGGGCTCCATCCCAGGACCCTGGAATCATGACCTGAGCCAAAGGCAGATGCTTAACTGACCGAACCACCCAGGCATCCCTCTTATGATTTTCTTAATAACATTTTCTTTTCTCTAGCTTACCATATTGTAAGTTTTAAGTTACTTTATTTCACATTAAGTTATAGCAGTTAAATTTTGGGGGAGTCAAAGCTATACAAGGATTTGCGGCTGCATGGAGGGTCAATGTCCCTAATGCCTGCATTGCTAGAGGACCAGTGCAATAAATAATCTTTTGAGACTGGCTTCTTTCACTCAGCATGATGCCTCTCTGATTCATCTAAGTTGTGTGTATTGATAGCTCCTGGAATGGCAGATTTTTAAAAATCTTTATCTAGAGATTTAAAAACTAGAAAAAAATAGGGTACCTGGCTGGCTTAGTCGGTAGAGCATGCAACCTTTGATCTCAGGGTTGTGAGTTCAAGCCCCACATTGGGTGTAGAGCTTACTTAAAAATAATAATAATAAATAAATAAATAAATACCTAGAAAGAAGTACCAAGAATAGAAGGATATCGACACTGAAAGGGATCTTTGATATTATCTGGTCCCACTGTATGCTTTTACAGATAAGGAATCTATATCCAGTTGAGAGTTGAGGACTTGCCCAAGATTGTTCAGGCACAGGAGAGGAGAGAGATTCAATCTTCTTTATAGCCAAGTAAACCATCAAAATCTATAACATGTGATAAATGTTAAGACTGGGGGAAAACAAGTATTATTGGAACACAGAAAATAAATATTGTATAAACTCCTTTCCATTGCTAATGATAGAAAATCAACTTAAGGGGCGCCTGGGTAGCGCAGTCGTTAAGCATCTGCCTTCGGCTCAGGGCGTGATCCCGGCGTTCCGGGATCGTTCTGGGATCGAGTCCCACATCGGGCTCCTCGGCTAGGAGCCTGCTTCTTCCTCTCCCTCTCCCCTGCTGTGTTCCCTCTCTCACTGGCTGTCTCTCTGTCACATAAATAAATAAAATCTTTAAAAAAAGAAAAAAAAAGAAAATCAACTCAAACTAACTTAAAGCCAACAAAATAATTCATTGGCTCACATAGTTAAAAAAAAAAAATTCAGGATGACAAAATAAACAAACAAGTAAATAAATAATAAATAAATAAATAAAATAAAAAATTCAGGATGATGCAGTCTTCAGGCAGTGCTGAATCCAGGAACTCCCAATATGTTGTCAAAGGTCTCAACATCTCTCAATCTCTTACTCTCTTCTTTACCCTTCTGGTCTCCTCCTTTCTTGCACGGTGGCCTCATTCTTTCCTGTCACAGGCTCTTGCTATGTGCCAGGATAGATAAATCCTGGTAACTCAAGCCTATAATCTTACAGTTTCTGATCCAAAAGAAAGATGGATGCTTTGTCTCCATTAATTCCATTGATCAAACCTCTGGCCATTCCTTTTCAGTCTCCTTCGCTGGGTTCTCATCTTGCCAATCTGCCCTTGAACTGTCTCTGCTCTGTAGCTATATTCACTCCCTAGGTGATTTCATCCAGTATCATCAATTTACAATACCATCTACCCCCAGAGGTCTCCAGCCCAGAACTTTCCCCCCACACTTCAAACTTGTATATACCACTGCTTACGGACACCTTTACTTGGCTATCTTTGTCTAACAACCATTTCAAATGTAACACGTTCAAAAACAAACTCCTGATCTTCCCCCACAAACATGACCCTCTTGCAATTTTCCCATCTTAGTAAATGGCAATCCATCCCTCTAATTTCTCAGACAAAAACCCTCGGAGCCATCCTTGATTATTTTCTTTCATACTTCACATCAATTCTGTCCTTAAAATGTGTTAGTTCTACCCTCAGAATGGATCCAGATTCCAATCTCTTCTTACCATCTCTACTACTACCTCCCTCCCTAAACCATCAGCATCTATCCCCTGAATTATCACAAAAACCACTCAACTGGTCTCCCTCTTTCCTTCCTTGCTTCTTGGAGTCCATTTTCAACACAGCAGTCATAGGATCTTCTTAAAACACAAATCAGATCATGTGTCTTCTCTGCTCAAAATCTCCAATGTGATTTCTATATACTGCAAAAGAGTGATCTCCAAGATATAATAATAAGTGAAAAAAGGGAAGGTGGAGAAAAATGCATATGGTATCTACCATTTGTCTAAGAAAGAAAGAGAAGCCTACAAATATATATGTAGTTGTGCATATTTTTAAGTGAAAGGATAAATCATAAAATTTTTTTTAAAGATTATCTATAGGGAGAGGAAGGGAAAACTACAGAAGGGTCAGGGAAAGAATCTAGAATTCTCTAAATGTACTACCTCTTTGGTAAATTTTGGCTTTGAAACCATGTCACTGTTTCACAAAACAATTTTTTTTTAAAGCAATGCCTAAGAATCCAAGGCAAAAAGAAATAAACCTGACTATCAAGTTAGTGGCATAATCCCAAAGAGAGGAAGTATTCCAAATCACTGTATTTATTTATTTTTAAGAAATCTCTACACCCAACATGGGACTCAGACTTACAACCCTGAGATCAAGAGTTGCATGCTCTACCAACTGAGCCAATCAGGTGCACCTCTCCCCAAGTCACTTTATTTATTTATTTATTTTTAGATTTTATTTATTTATTCGAGAGAGAGAAAGAGATAGCCAGAGAGAGAGGGAACACAAGCAGAGGAAGTGGGAGAGGAAGAAGCAGGCTCCCAGCAGAGGAGCCTGATGTGGGGCTCGACCCCAGAACGCTGGGATCACGCCCTGAGCCAAAGGCAGACGCTTAACGATTGAGCCACCCAGGCGCCCCCCCAAGTCACTTTAAAGCAATGTAATTTGACTATACACATGTAGAGAGATATACTCCAAGGGCAAAAAGAATTGCAAAAAAAAAAAGCAGAAACTATTATCATTAAGCATATGTTTAGTAATCATTTTCATAATGTTATTCTGAAACTATTTTATATATACAGTAGGATAAAGCAATTATGTTAATTAATTATGCTAATTAATTGTTATTGCCATATGTAATTATGTTAATGCCATTAGGCACCAAGATTTTCAGAAGAGATATGCATATAAATCAAAGTTAAGTAAAATCTGTGTAATCCTAAATTTGCACTGATAATATTAATATAAATGCACTATGCATTTTCTCAAAAAATATGTCTGTATATCTAAATTTTTTAGATCTGTAGACTAAAAAGGATTACTAACAATAATCAACCTGATAACAATGAACATTTGTAGCATCCGAATCGTTTTCTCTAAATAACACTTTCCCACTTAAAAGAGGGCTCCTTGGAGAAATGACTGACTCCAAGTCTGGGGTACAAAAAAATACTAGATGAACCTACAACATCTTGTCACCAGAAATTGAGTCATCCTGAGTGGGGGATGCTGCTTCTGCTGCTCCAAGTAGTGTGGTTGGTTTGGGAAAATTCAAAGAGCTGTACATTCACAGTGTAGGCACCTTTCTGTATCTGTGCTATACTGCAAGTAAAGTTTGTACCTACACTTTATCACGGAAAATGTTAAACGTGTTAGTGTAATGAACATCCATTTCCCCATTATCTGGCTTCAACAGTGATCAAAAACGGCTATTCTCATTTCATCTATACTCCACCCACTTCCCTCTCTCCAATATTTGTAAGCAGATTTCATTCATCATATCAGTTCATCAAAAATTATGTTTAACCCAAAATCTATGTAAAACAAATAATATAAAACACGTACATACATAAAAACATAATACACAGAAGAAGTGTTGTAAAGGTACCTTACCAAATATCACACAATACCTCCCCAGGAGAGTGTTTTGGGGGTGAGGTGTGGAGGTAGGGCACAGCGTTTAAAGAAAAGTTTCGAGTGTCAATGTTTTTGAGCGTCCCCAAACTCTCCATTCGACAGTCTCACGATTTCCTATTGTTTTAAAACCCTGTCACCCTTTTATTTAACGTTGCTGTTCCCGGTATACTCTTGTACTGGGGATCCTTACAAGGGAAATGAGACTGGGGAATAAAATAAGCAGCTTAAAAGGCATCTCACCTTCGTTATTTTGCCTAGGGAACGCCCTGTTCTCTCACAAGTGTACGAAGGATGCATCTGCCTTTCGTAACTGAAGCCTTTATCTCATTAAAACCGCTCAGTCTGGCGAGGACAGAACCGAATCGTACTCTTGTTCCAAGAACTACAAATCCCAGAAGGCCTTTCGGCTGAGGCGCCTGCGCATCGCGGGCTCCTTCCTTTCCCCTCCTCATCAGGGGAAAGACCCGCCCCGCGGTGCTGTCGCTCGCGCTGGAAGAAGCGGAAGAAGATGGCGCTCACCAGGTGGGTTGTGGATGGGGGTCCTCGATACGGAAGGGTCTGGGAGTACCCACCTTTTTCATTTCTCTGCCCACTGTCTCCGAGCGCTGGCCTGGCTCGGGACACAGAGCGACGTGGGCCGCGACCACAGCTAGGCCCTCCTGCCGGCCTCCGGGGCGACTAGGCCTCACGGAAGCTGGGGTCTTTCCTGAGCGTTTTCCCTGGTTGAGTTCGTCCCCTCACTAAGGCCGAAAGCCTCGGCGTGGCGAATAGTTCTCCGGCCTCAGATGCCAGGAGTCGCACGTGTTTTTCGCTTGAGCATCTTGGGGTTGTGGAGAGCGCTCCGTCCGTGCCACGGCTCGGGCGGACAAGGCGGGGGTGTGGAGGGCAGTGGCTTATTTGGGCGAAGTGAAGCGGCGGGAGCTGACTGTCCGGCTTACTGCCGTGTGTCCGCCGAAGTCTCGCCTGTGCCCCGAAACAAGGATTCCTGAAAAAAAAGAGGGGCCCGGCACTGAACAGAGATTTTTAAGTTAGCCGCTGTGGTGGCCACAGTCTACTAATAATGCACCGCTGCTCCGCACTTTTAACTTTGGACCTTAGAATTTCTTTCGTAGATAGAACCACTTCAGATTTTTGCTGTTCCCAGTTGCCTTGGTAACCGCATGTAAAGTGGTCCCCGCCTTTGAGAAAAAGATGCTTAACTGGGAGATTCCGAGGAGTTACATAACTCCTACTAGTCCGCGACCTTGCTGCCCCATCTAAGTGGAAAAACTTTCAGTGCGAATGCAAGCAGGAAAAGTTGTTGTCAAAGATGGTTGTAAAGAAAGTAATCGTCTTAGGACATAAGCTTGCGCTCCCTAAACACAGTTGATTCTCCTCACACTTATTTTTCCTGGCTGATGACAGTTATGAATCCCACAAAATGTTTTAATCAGAAAATTCTTGGAGGAATTAATTTTGGGTGACTTGCTCTATCCTAGGGGTTGTGTGTATACAAAAGTAAATGGGGAAGATGGGGTACAGGGCATACAGGTTTGAAAGAACAGCACAAAATGCTCACTTGTATAATACTAACCTTAAGTGCAAAAGAATTAGATTAAATAAGTTGAGTGGACTAGGGAGTTTTCTTTAGTAAATGTTACAAGCAGCAAACATTTGAGTGCACCTCCAGGTGGGAGGCACCAAAGCAAAGATTACCAGAATTATTAGGAAAGGTATTGTGGAAAAGGTGGAATTTGAAAAGAATACAGGAAAAATAACAGAGATGTTGTGGGTATTGTGTGCTTAAAATTGCAGTGGCAGAGTGCAGTCTTTAAATGGCTAGTCTTGGGGACTACATAGTTTTCTGGTTTCATTGAGTTCTGGTTGATTTGATTCCAGGTGAAATGTTATTTATCTCCAAGATCTACCAAGGACAGCAGGGACTTGACATAGTGATGCGTTACGGTATTGGTGTCACTAGTTATTGTTACTAACTAAAGATTTAAAGTCATACTGATTTAGTTCTCTAAATGCAAGTGTATTTGGGGGTTATGTATCTAATAATATTACTTGCATTTAATATGCTTTATTTGGTAAAGGGGAAAGGGTAGACTTAAGATGGCTCGACAGTGGCACTTTTGACGTTTTGGACTGGATAATTCATTCTGGTATGGGGCTGTCCTATGTATAGTAAGATGTTTAGCAGCATCTTTGGCCTCTATCCGTTAGATGCCAGTGGCACCCCCCCCCCATTCCCTATCCCCAAGTCTTAACAATCATAATGTCTCCAGACATTGTCAAATACCTACATTGTAGTTATTTTGCCCCCCAGTTGAGAACCACTGAGGTATACTTTCTGCTTGCATATACAGCCCACAGCCCACTATGTACTCCTTCCCCCTTCCCTGCCACCACAGGAGTGTGCCTCTTTGTGGGAATGTCATCCTTTACAAGGAACAGCACAGTTAAGACCTTCTGGAAGGTTAGAGTATGTTCAGACCCTAATCCAGGCCAAGTTACCTGTTTACTGGATTGTCTGAACTCTTTGCTTTGGCAGGCTGCCTGCCTTTTGATCATTTTAGTAACAGTTCTTCTAGCAGAAGGTAAAGAAAAGAGAATATAAGTAAATATTTTGGCTTCTTTGTAACTGTCTTTGGTTTTTTTTTTTTTTTTTTTTTTTTTTTTGGTTTTTTTTTTTAAGATTTTATTTATTTATTTGATAGAGAGACAGCCAACGAGAGAGGGAACACAAGCAGGGGGAGTGGGAGAGGAAGAAGCAGGCTCCCAGCAGAGCAGGGAGCCTGATGCAGGGCTCGATCTCAGGACCCTGGGATCACTCCCTGAGCTGAAGTCAGACGCTTAACAACAGCCACCCAGGCGCCCCTCTGAGTACTTATTTCTTTCCAGACAAAATAAAATGATGGATATTTAATACTGCCATAAATCATCAAAATGTTTGACCCTCTGCTCAAGGGTAAAAGTATGATGGTAAAATAGTCTCTGGTGGCCAAATTGCAATGATCAAATGTAAGAATTTTTTAAAATTCTGACTTTTATTATCTTTGCTTATAGCTTTTTACCTGCACCTACTCAGCTATCTCAGGACCAGCTTGAGGCTGAAGAAAAAGCAAGATCCCAGAGATCACGACAGACCTCGTTGGTCTCCTCCCGAAGAGAACCTCCCCCATACGGGTACCGGAAAGGCTGGATACCTCGGTTATTAGAGGTAAATAATTGTGCTAACCCTTATAAAATAAATTTAAACCCTAGAACCTCTGCACATGAATGCCAATATGCTAGAAATCCTGGTTGTGAGTTCGTAAGACAGGTGCTCTGCTTAGGGCACTGATATTTTTCTTCTGGCTTATTATCACTGCTTTGTGATCACTGCCTATGTCTTTTCTTATATCCAACTATTAAGCATGTACAAAAGAAACTAACATACCCTCTATAAATCTAGCAATTACCGTATAGGGAAAATAATGGGAAACTAAGAGGAGAAAATAAAAGTTCATGTTCGGGTGCCTTTCCCTTCCTTCTCCCTGAATGCACAGTGCCACATAACCCTGCAGAGACAGCCTTCCTCCAGGGAAAACTCCAGCAGCATTTCTTTTTCTGATTTCCTTCCCGTAAAGTGTAGTGGCAAGAGCGCTGGCAAGGAGTTTAAAAGAATAAATAAAAATCAGTGTTTTTGCATCATACCTGTGCTGCTTACTGTTTGTGTGACCCTGGACAGATCCTGAGCTCTCTTCATCTGTTTTCTTGTCTTCAATTTGATAATGTTTATATAGGTTTAATATACAGATGATAAGTTTTTTAGAAGATACAAGAGAATTTGATGGTTGATTTGGAGACAGTAAGGGAGAAAGAAGAAATCTGGAATGATCTTTTTATATCTCTAGCTTGTTACCAAAAAACAAACTTCTTTGTCAGTACCTGTCCTCCTAGTTACTCTGTATTGTGTACTGCAATTCAGTACATTTTCCTTTCCCTAACTCCAGGGCAGATTTCCCATGCTTGACCGCCTTTTTCATCTAGGGAGAAAAGCAAATATTTGAGACTTAACTATTTTGCTTCCCCAAGACCACTTCCTCTTTGATCAATCCTTTTTCTTCTCCGTCTCTCAGTATTCCTTTTGACTCCTACAAATTTCCCTCTTCCACTTCCCAATGTGGAATGTCCTTGCCCTATTAAAATTCTCTGTTCTTATACCATTCATTTTTGTACCCAAGTATTTTCATTTTATCACTTTGCTACATTCTGTCCTTTTATGGTTGTGATTTTTACCTTACAAATATGAAGGGCTCATGCCTTTACCTTTTTTTCATATGCCTCCAAGTGGTGATCATAATGAACTAAGTATTCATTGGATTGAAATTTGTTGCTTTGCACCCTACAAGATGCTGTCTGTATTCTCAGTCTCTCCCATGTTTGGCATTCCCCCCTACCTACCAGAACACTCTGTGGAACCTAGAAGACAACTAGATCATGTCTTCTAAGAAATTTCCTTGTTTTTTTTTTCCTCAGCTCTCCTCTAGACCTTATTAATTCTAATGTGTGAAGGCCAGTCTTACTAAAATTACTAAGGGATTGCTGTTGTTGCTTTTGTTTTCACTGATAGTGTAATTTGTGAGAAGCAGGGCAAAATAGAAGATAAACAAGGAGGCTATAATGCCCTCTTAATCTGGGGCAAAAAGGTAGTGATTGGCATTGCCTAAGAGAAGTACAATGTGTCTCTTCGGAGGGATGCTAGATATTCTTTCTTTACTCTCTCAATAGATTATAGGGTGGGGAGGTGACAGGCATCGTGTTACATACAACAGAAATCTCATCCTTACTTCCATTTCAGCATTATGACATTCAGGGACTATTAACTTTTTAAAACCTACTTGACTAAAGGTTTCATGTGACCTGGTGGAACAGAACAGTTTATTTGAAAATCAAACCAAAATGGCTAGCTAATCTGGAAATACTGTGAATGCTTTTGTAGGGGAGTGAACATTCTATGGAGAAAGCATTTTGTTCTAGTTTTCAAAGTAAAAGCTATGATTTTCTGGTAAGCTTAATGACCGCATAATGCCACATCTACAGTTCTGAAGTGCTTATTATAGAACCCCAGCAAATCTAACATGTGTCAGATTGATGGCCTGGGTACAGGTAGCACCTTTCTTGAGAATGCTTTAACAGTTTTCTGCCTAATTTATAAGAAAATGTCTCCCTTAGCTTTATTGTTTGTTTTTTAAAATGTCCAAAATTTTCTTTACAAGTCAGCATATTGTATCTAGGAAATCACATGTCCAAGATCTAATGGAATATTTCTTGAAGGAGGAGGTCATAAAAGTTTGTTATTTTCAGGGCACCTGGGTGGCTTAGTCAGTTAAGTGTCTGCTCAGGTCTTGATCCCAGGGTCCTGGGATTGAGTCCCACATCCGGCTCCTTGCTTAGCAGGGAGTCTGCTTCTCCCGCTCCCTCTGCCTGCCGCTCCCCCTGCTTGTGTTCCCCCCTCTCGCTGGCTGTCTCTTTCTCATAAATTAAATAAAATAAATAAATAAAATCTTAAAAAAAATTGTGTTATTTTCATAAAGTTTTTTCATCAAACCTCCTCTAAATGATTGCTTTTAATATTTTTCCTATCTCGTTGTATGTAAGTGATGAATCACTGAATTCTACTCCTGGAACTAATGTTGCACTGTATGTTAACTAGCTAGAATTAAAGTAAAAATTTTTAAAAATATTTTTTCCTATCATTTTTTAGTAGTATTGACTTGCCCTTTATTGAGCTAAAAAAAGGAAAATATTTTCAGTAGAAAATACAAAGTTTTTTGGAGTCAAAAGATCTGAATTCAAGTCCTGTATATGCCAGCTATGACATCATGGGAAAATCACTTAACTTTTCTAAATTTGAATTTTTTCCGTATGAAAATATGAGGTGTTGAAGAAATACAAGAATTAAATGAGTGTAGATTATATTTTGTACATTATAGTAAGGTCCTAAGCAAATATTACTAAATTTAACAAAATTATTTAAAGATTATGTTTAATATTCATATGTTAATTTGATGAGCTGCCTCTTTTTATGATGCTAAACTTCATCAACAGGCTTTACTTAGCTTGTTCTACTTTAGAAGTCTTCATCCTCTCTTCTAAATAATTGTATACAGTCACCATTAGAAATGTGTTGAACTCATTTCTGAGGCCTTTCTATTCTATTTATTTGCTTCTCATGGAACATGAATAAATATGTTATTAAAATCTGGTTCCAAGAAAAAATTCTTTACATTTCTGTGCTATTATAGCTTGAATGGTTACTCACTAAGAACATTATATATGCTAAAACTAAAGATCTTTTCCTTGTCCTAAACATTCTGCTTAATTTCTTCCTGCCACATATGTAAAAATCCAGATTTGTTGCCATGGTCTAGAAGCCCTTTCATGATCTGGTGTTTGTCTACCCCTGCAAGCTTATCACCTGTGTGTCTGCTCCTCTGTCCTCAGCAGGCTCCAGCCCCACTGGACACTTGTTTCCTAGAACATTCCAAGTTCATTCTTGCAACAGAGCCTTCACACTATTTGCTCTGCCTGGAAAATGCTTCCCTCAGATCTTCCCATTCCTGATTTCTCATTATTCAGGCTTTAGCTCACGTTACTTCTTCACAAAGGCTGTCCCAACTGCCCTATTGAAAGTAGCCTCTCTTTGCGGTCCCATTATATTTTCAAGGCATTTATCACAAGCCGAAGATTAGGCTTTTTATATTTTTGCCCACTAGAATGTACACTGTACAAGACCAGGGACCTCTGTTTTCTTTATTGCTATGTCTCTAGCATCTAGCATAACAATGTCTCGATAATTGTTGAATGAATGAATGTATCTTGAATCTGAAATTACGATGAAATATTTTTCTTTCTTTTCTTTTTAATAAATAGGATTTTGGAGATGGAGGTGCTTTTCCAGAGATCCACGTGGCCCAGTATCCACTGGATATGGGGCGAAAGAAAAAAATGTCAAATGCACTTGCCATTCAGGTGGATGCTGAAGGAAAAATTAAATATGATGCAATTGCTCGGCAAGGACAGTCAAAAGACAAGGTAATCCTCTCAATGATAAGTATTTTTTGAAAAGGTTTTTTGTTTTGTTTTGTTTTTACTGTGTGTAAATGATACATATCTGGCCGTTTAGCTTTATTAAAAGTAGCAATGAGGGGCACCTGGATGGCTCCGTCAGTTAAGCCTCCAACTCTTGATTTCAGCTCAGGTCATGATCTCAGGGTCCTGGGATCAAACCCCGTGTTGGGCTGCACACTCAGTGGGGAGTCTGCTTGAGGATGCTCTCTCTTCATCTGCTCCCCCCTTGCTCATGTGCTCTCTCGCTCTCTCTCAAAATTAAAAAAAAGAAGTAGCAATGAAATATACTTAGGCTAACTGAAGATAGGACTTCATAACAATATGAACCGTATATTATGATTTCATAATAGGAATGACTTTTTCCTTTGAAGTCTCTCAAATTGATGAAAACTTAGATATACTTAGGGTTTTCATCTATTTGTTTAACATTTTAAAAACAATTTGAAATTGTTAAATTTTAATTGTTTTAAGCTCTTTTATAGTACTAACATTTTTTAAATGCTAGAAAATTGTTCAAAATCAGGGTGCCTGGGTGGCTCAGTCGTTAAGCGTCTGCCTTCTGCTCAGGTCATGATCCCAGGGTCCTGGAATCGAGCCCCACGTCGGGCTCTCTGCTCAGCAGGAAGCCTGCTTCTCCCTCTCCCTTTGCTTGCATTCTCTCTGTCAAATAAATAAAATCTTAAAAAAAGAAAATTGTTCAAAATCTATAATTCTAGCACCCCTCAAAAAAATCAAAATTTAGATTTTATGTGTAGTCTTCTAATTCTCTTTCTCATGTACTTAAAAAGTACTTACACAGATATTTAATTATTTTAACAGTTCATTTGAATTACACAAACTTTTTTCTCCCTTAAGTATAAAACTAGCACTTGCTATCCAGATTTATGATGGCCCTGCTTACAAAGTAATCCAAAGACCAAAAATAAAATTTACTTAAAATAATCTCATCACAGAGCAGCTACACTCAGAGCCAAGGAACTGTTTTTAAGAAGACCTCGTTTTTTCCCTTGTAAATAAGCGCTCCATATAAAGGTAAAGATCTCTTTAGAATTGAAGATGTTGGGAAAAATACTTGAGAAACCTTCAGTACCTGTCCTTTGTCTCGCTGTCCTGGAAACATTTTCATTTTATCCTCTAAAATAGCACTAATGACAACCCATCCTCTGCTCCTGCATCAAGGCTGCTGAGTTCTTAGGGAAAACAGTTACCCTGTCTCGCAAATCTGTCTTGGGTTTCAACTGGGCTCCCTTGGTGTTCCTCCAAGCTCTAACTTCTCCTTCTCTGCATCTCCTCTCAGTTTTACAGGTGATGAGGTGACATCTGTTTGCATATAAAGACCAGTGGAAGAAAGTTGTCCGCTTTCTTTATCCTGCACTTGGCTTTGTGTCTTGACTTTGCCTTTTGTCTCTATGAGAAAGTTCTCCTAGCTAAACCTCATCTTGCCAGATGTGCTCTGGTGTATCCTGGGTCTCATTCTTTATCCTCTCCTTTATGGCCTCACTCTTTCTTTATTCTTCTCAACCATGACTTTTACCTCCCCTCCTCTATTGGCTTCTTCCTGTGAGCTTTTAAATATGCTTGCTTTTCTCATCTTTTGTGAGAAAATTTTTCCCCGACTACCCTCAGGACTCCCTCCAGCTACCTCCAAATTTCCACCTAGTTTTCTTCACTTTCCTTCAAGCTTTTTGGCTTGTTGTTTTCTGTTCTATTTCTTCCATTCTTCATTTCACTGTAATAGAGCCTTACCTTAGCCAGTCTGCTGAGATAAATTCTGGCAAAAGTCTCTAAGACTTTGTTTCTCACAGCACCATCTCTGTGACTAATTTATTCCCTTCGCTAAAGTAGCCACTCATTTTGGTGACTTGGATCTGTGTCTCCAGCCCAGTTTTCTCTCCTGGGCTCTAGGTCCTTATATCTCAGTGTCTGCAAGGGCAGATCTATAAGATTTTCCCAAAGCACTGCCAATCGAATACAAACCTAAATGCATAATTTTCCACTTAATCTACCTTCTCTGTTCTCTAACTTAGCGACTAGCAGTGATGTCTTCCTAATTGACTATGCTAAAAGTGTGAGAGTTCTTTTTTCCCCATTATTTTGTTGATTTTTAAAAAAATACGTTAAGAATAAGGGGGCGCCTGGGTGGCACAGCGGTTAAGCGTCTGCCTTCGGCTCAAGGCATGATCCCGGCGTTATGGGATCGAGCCCCACATCAGGCTCCTCAACTCTGAGCCTGCTTCTTCCTCTCCCACTCCCCCTGCTTGTGTTCCCTCTCTCGCTGGCTGTCTCTATCTCTGTCGAATAAATAAATAAAATCTTAAAAAAAAAAATACGTTAAGAATAAATTCTTACTGTAGAAGATATTAACAGTACATAAGTATGTATATAAAGTTCTGCCCACTTCTCCCACTTTACTTCCCAGAGGTAAGTACTGTTACTATAATGATACACATCCTTCCAGATCATTGTTATGGATTTAGACATTGATGTATACATATTCCTACTTAATATACATACACATAAACCTCTCTTTTTTTTTTTACATGAATGAGATTTTAATATTCATGACTTTCATTGACTTGCTTTTTTTTTTTTACTTAATATGTTTTGAAGATTTTTATTAATATATATAGGTCTGCTTTATTTTATTTTTTTTAAGATTTATTTATTTTAGGGAGAGAGTGTGTTCACGTGTAGGGGGTGGTGCAGAGGGAGAGAAAGAATCTCAAGCAGACTCCAAACTGAGCATGGAGCCCGACACAGGGCTCAATCTCATGACCCTGAGATAATGACCTGAGTCAAAACCATGAATCAGAGGCTTAACTGACTGAGCCACCCAGGTACCCTGGTCTGCTTTATTTTTAAAAAATTGATACAGAATTCCATGGTGTGCTTGGGCCTGAATTTTTGTTTTTAAGCATTGGTGGTTTATTTAAAAAAAAAACTTTGGTAGTTTCTAATTTTTTAGTTTTCAGACAGTACTTTATTCAAGATCCATATACAAATACCTTTTTGCACATGAGTATTTGTGTAAAATAAATTCTTAGTGGACTTACTGGGTCAAAGGATATTCAGATGTCAGATGTGACACATAAAGTTATATGTTCTCTAAAAAGCCTTTGCTGAGCACTCATTCCATTCTGTTATGTTTCCCTTAGGCCCTCCATCTGTTTAGTCACCATGATTTATCTTCTTAACACTTCTCAGTATATGCCCTTCTCTGCTACTTAATTCAGGCCCTTACCAGTTACAACAGAGTCTGAACCCATCTCCTTGGCATTTTTTTTGCCTGCCTAGAAAAACAAATTCATCCTTGTTTATTTGTTTAGTGTTCTCTCTTTCTCTGTCTCTCCTCCACATATACACACACAAGTGTGCACACTTAAAATCTTTCCATGGCCTTCGGGGTAACCAGCCAAGCTTCTTATGGCACACTTGACCCCTTCCTTACCTAGCTTCAACTCTCATGACCGGAATACTGAAATCCAAAAGCAAAAAGTCCAGTTTTAGCCATTCTATTTATTTTCAGTACAAAATAATCACCATTGTACATAGTTGTTAAAGAAGAAAAAACTTTCATGGCGCTCAGCTGGCTCAGTCGGTGGAAAATGCAACTCTTGATCTTGAGGTTGTGAGTTCGAGCCCCCACATTCGGTGTAGAGACGACTTAAAAATTTTTTTAAATCTTTAGAAGAAAAAACTTTCAGGCCTTTTCTGTAAAAATTTGCTGTGAGGAACTACTGGAGGCTCCCCTAATATGGCACGTTCTCTCTTACCATGGGAGCTTCCCATGGATGCCATCCTGTGCGTGGGAAAGCTCTACCCCTATTCTTTGAGTAAATTCTATTGCTTTCAAATCGCAGCTTGCTCGTCACTGTTTTAGGGTACTCCTCCTAATCTTCCTTGGTTAAATGGGGTTTCCTTCCTTCCTCTTCCCTATGTTTATCATAGCAGTCATCACCTTTTGCTGTACTTAACCGTTCACCGCTATCTGTGTCATTTGACTATAAGCTCTATGAGGCCAGAGATGATATCTTTAGGATTTCTCTTTGGCACCTAACTTAGTGCCTGTAAGCTTGGCACACAGACATTCATCAGTGATTATTGGAGAAGCGATAGCAGTTTTCACTGAGTAACAGAAAACCATGTCTTCTGAGCCAGTAGGGAAGCATAGTCCATTCCTGCAAAAGGAAAAATAGGTCCCTATACAGCAGAACATATACTGGAAGTGTCCCCTGGGCCATGGAGACCTTCAGTGGGCTTCAGCTGCTTTTGTTTTGGTATTGGCAGGTTGACTAATTTTGAAAGACATACATACCCTTTTAGCCCATTTTGCATTACAGTTCAAGATTGGAAACCACAAATTTTCTCTGATGCCCAGAGGGTGTCTGAAAGTTTTTTTCTTTTTCTAACAACCATGTATGTTGGTGATTATTTTGTTTTGAAAGTAGAGTAGACATGTTAGAACTGTTTATTTTTACACTTCAGGGTTCTGGCCAAAAAGGTCTCTAAAGTATATTCCTTTGTACACTGAAAGCTTTACATATTTGTCTAAAATGTAGCCACTACAGATGAATCCAAAACTAGTAGTTTATAGAGGTGTACCACTCAGAGGTTCATATCAACCCTAACCCTGACCCTAACCCTAATCCTAATGGGGGAAGCTGTGCATGTGTAGGGACAGGACATATATAGGAAATCTCTGTACCTTACTCTGAATTTTGCTGTGAACCTAAAACTGCTTTAAAAACATAAAGTCTTTGGGGCGCCTGGGTGGCACAGCGGTTAAGCGTCTGCCTTCGGCTCAGGGCGTGATCCCGGCGTTCTGGGATCGAGCCCCACATCAGGCTCCTCTGCTGTGAGCCTGCTTCTTCCTCTCCCACTCCCCCTGCTTGTGTTCCCTCTCTCGCTGGCTGTCTCTATCTCTGTCGAATAAATAAATAAAATCTTTAAAAAATAAAAAAATAAAAAAAATAAAAAAAAAATAAAAACATAAAGTCTTTAAACACGCAACCACACAGAATGAAGATTTTTTAACAGAATGAGCAGGGCACTGAATGAATTGAGAAGATAGTGAATAGAGTGGCTACTTGGCCTGTTCTAACATTGTTCCTGGTGGATGTATTTCCTTGCTGGACTTTATGTCTTGGAATATATATTTGAACTTCTTACACAAGTTTAATAAATAAATATTAGACAATTTTTTAAAAAGTGGGTGGGTTAATGTATGAAGTTTTTGAATGCATTTAATAATTCAACATTAACTGAGTACATATTGGCAAATGCGTGTGGAGGAGGGAACACTTCTTGATGGTTTGGGACTGTCTTGAGCATTGTGTAATGTTTAACATGACTGCCACTTTGTAGTGCCTTGGAGGTGGCAGCAATGCCCTGTTTTAAAACCACTGATTTTTCTGTTTTGTAAGTAGGAATTGGCTACTAAATGTGGCTTTAAAATGGGGCTTTAAAAATTCATAATCATTCAGAAGGCTGATATTCAGAGTCTTTGGCATAGGATGAAAATAGTTTATTGGAATATTGAATTTGCATTATAGTGCAAAGATTTTTGATTTATATCAGAGGAATCTGGGTTTCTTCAGAAACCTGAGAGTTCTCACTGAAATATTAATAGTGAAAGGTCAAGTATGGTAAATGCTAGCCCTGGGTATAAGAGATTAAGAAAAAAGGCAAGATTGCAAGGGATAATATTCTAGAGCAAGTCTAAGGCCATAGATCTCTCTACATGTAAAATAAATACTGTATACACAAGACTTATAGTAATACAAAATTGGTAGGGAAAAACATTTCTTGAATTAAATATTGATGGAACTAAATCCTCCCCCCCCATTGTGACTTGAGTGATAAATCTTGAAATAAAAAGCCTTGATGTTGACATTTTTCCTTCTGAAATAGTTTTGTGGAAAATCTTATATACATGATACTACCTCAAAGAATACCTTCAACCCCTTCCTCTGCCCAAAAAAAGAACTCCCAGCAACTTTAAACTGACCCCAAGATAAATTGTATTTTGCCTTGTTCATATGATTTCACAAACTAGCTAAGTCTAAATATGGTGTTTCCTTTTTACCCCCAAAATGGTGACTATATCGACAGATTTTTCCTGTCAGGTCAATCCAGTCCTTTTCCAGTTTTCACTAATAAAAAAGTTTCACAGATGAGTTATTGCTTTATCTTGTTCACACAGCTCATTTGTGCTCCTCATACCTTGTAGAGTATATTATATTTTTCAGATAACCCTCCCTAGCCCCTTTGCCTCCTGGGATATACTGAGTTTCTTCAGCACATTTGGTTCTCAAGCAATAAAAATTTGGGGTTTTATAGTTAATTACCATGGAGGAATCTTGCTCTTCAGATGTCCTTCACTCAGCTTTGTGAGATTCTAGAATCTTATTGATGCTCATTTAAAGGGTTATTAACTTTGGAATACCCAAATAAGAAGCAGCAAATGGCTCTTGTATGCTAAATTAGTATTGAGACGTTATGTTGAGCATATATGACTACCGGGGAGCCATTTACTTAGAATCCCTTCCTGTAATGATTGCTGTGTAAAAGTAATTAACTCTTCATAGTCTAGATATTATTTCTAGAGTATTATTATGTAATTTTAAACTCATATGGTATAAATTTTTCAATCTTGAAAAGAAATAAGACTTTTGAGGTCAGTTACTAGCTGTGTGATCTTAGGATGTATTTCCTTGTTCTGAGCCTCACTCTTGTCTCCAGAGTGAGTTTTAGGTCCCTTCCAGATGAACACTGATAGGATGGTGACACTAGCAGCTCACATATCAGTGGTCGTGTTTTGTGGTAAACTGTCTACACTTTCTTGCCTGATCCTTTGTCTCATTCCTGAGAAAAACAAGACAAGCTAGAGATTTGCCTATAGCCATGAGGTAATTTTTTCTGATAGGTCCATAGATTATAGAGAACATTCTGCAGGGCCTAAAATAACCATCACTGTTAGCATAGAATTGAACATCTCTAAAATTAATATATTCATTCATTTGTTTAAAAAAAAATATTGACTTGAATGCCTCCTGTGGACCAGGCATTGTTACAAGCCCTGGAGATACTTTAATGAATAAGAGATTCCTCATCAGTAACTTAGGTATAATCATTGTACGTACCTCAGGGTTGATAGAAAAGTTCAGTTAGTTAATATATATAAAGCAAAAGAGTAGGGGCACAAAATAAGTGCTTAATAATTTTAGCTATTATTATTACTTTAATAGAGATATAGACAAACAAGTAAAATGGAAAATAATTTCATACTGAGAGCAATGCTTTGAAGACAGTAATAGGAGTGCTGTGACCCTGAGTGGGTGCAGAGGGGTTGCTGCTTTAGCAAGGGTAGTCAGGAGAGGCTTCAGTGCGTTCATGACCTTTGAACTGAGACTCAGAGCTTGAGAACTCACATGAAGAACTAAGAACAACACTTTTAAGGCCCAGAATTCCAGAAAAGCATGTTGTGCTCAAAATACAGGAAGAGCTAATGTGATTGAAACAATGAATGAAGAAGTGAGAGGTACAGGGGGAGATTAAAGCTGTAGGCAAAGCCAGGTCAGGTTGTATAGGCCAGGAAGTGGTTTTTGCTCTGTTGTTTGCAATAAAAAATTAAGAATAGCCTGCATTTCTTTTAAGCTGTTTTTCGGTAAAGATTTTATTTATTTGTTCATTTATTCATTTATTTATTTATTTAAGAGAGATTGAGAGTTGAAACAGAGGGCGGGGAGGAAGGGGAACAAGCTGACGCCGCACTGAGCATGGAGCCCCATGTGGCTATTGATATCACCACTCTGAGATCATGAAATGAACCAAAATCAAGAGTCCGATGCTCAACTGACTGAGCTACCCAGGCTCCCCTCTTTTAAGCTATCTTTAAGGAATGTCATGGTAGAATGCAGTTATTGATATAAGACGTTGGCTTATGGTAGTAATTTTTGAAGCTCTTAAGTACCTGGGAATTCGGTTTTCTTTCTATTCATTAGTTGTTCTTTCTTTATACGTGTATCAAAAATTCCTGACTCAAGCAGCAAAATCTAGAATGCTGTTTATTTGCTAAATTTCCGGTACCTCTTTTTTTTCTGTAAAGTCTGCCATGTAAAGTTTTTATGAAAGTATTCAAAAAGTATAGACGGACACGAAAGTAATACTCTGTTTTTGGGGGGCCTATCACATCAGTGTCAGCCTCATAGAAACATGGTAAGCCCAGTAGAAATTACAGCCATCCTAAATTTGGATAATGAGTATAAAATAAGTTGTGTATATAGAATATGTTTTGCTTTTCTTTTTTTTCCACAGAAGTGTTCTGGGTTTTTTGACCATGGCACGTGTTCATTTCCTTAGTCTGTGAATAGAGTTGATGCCAGAAAAGACAAACATTATAAGTAGGGTGAGGTCAATGAAATTTTGTGGGCCCACTGAATTTGGAAATTATTTGGTAACCTGACTTAAATTCTGATGAGCTTGTAATCCAAGATAATGGTGCTATAGGCAATTTATATCATCATTAATTTCAAGTCTTAGTGAGCCTCAAAAATAGGGATCACTGATGCATAAGATTTTATTGGCACAATTTATTTGGATAGTGACTTGATTAGAAGATCTCAAATAATTTAAATGCATGAGGTCAAAGGAAAATTATTAACTTATATAGCCAGGGCAATAATTTGTGTATATATTTTAAGCTTCCTTGGTTGTAAAATCTAAAAGACAAAATCTGTGTCCTAAATTTATAAGTGTGCTGACTTCTGAAATGATTTAATGAGGTTGCTTCTTTTCATTCTCTGCTTTTCTTGAGCCTGCTTGTGTTTGAACATTTTAGGTCATTTATAGCAAGTATACTGACCTGGTTCCCAAGGAAGTCATGAATGCAGATGACCCAGACCTGCAAAGACCTGATGAAGAAGCCATTAAAGAGGTAATAAGGCATTGAGATATATATAAGTATTTTAGATGACTTTCTACATCTTTATGAACTTCCAGACCACTCAATATGGTACTTCTTATTTCAGATAACAGAAAAGACAAGGGTAGCCTTAGAAAAATCCGTATCACAGAAGGTTGCTGCAGCCATGCCAGTTCGAGCTGCTGATAAACTGGCTCCTGCTCAGTATATTCGGTATGACCTTGCCTGGAAGTCTTAGGTTCATGTCGGACTTGACTGGTGTTGGGGGTCCTGGTGTTCTTTCACTATCCTACTTAGTCACAGTAGAAAATGTAATTTTTTGAATAATGACTTGAAGCCTATTGTCTCTGTGCAGACTGTTGAAAGCAGAAGAATTTTTTTAAGAGATCTACTTAGAAGATACTAGCTATTAGGCTATTTTCAAAATATATTTTTTGATTTTAGAAATTAATAATTACTTACAACATATGATCCAAACCACTAATATTTCTTATAGTTTCCCATTTGTATATAATAGGCTTTATATAACATATATAATGTTTATATAATGGTATAAATAATATTAGTATATTGATAATGTCATAATTTATTATATAATAGTAGTTACCTGTAATAATAGTATAAGAGCAAAATAGTGGTAGTGTACTAATATCATTTATATAATAATAGTCATCTTTATAATGCTTATAAATTTTGAAGGATTTCATTCAACTAAATCCTTGTGTAGAGAGATGATTCACATGTAGGTATTACAAGAAAAATCAGAGCTTGTAGGGCTGCTACTATTATTTTTTCTCTGTTTTACAACCTATGATTAGTTAAGAACTACTAATTCTAAGCTGCCTGGTGAGAATATTATGGGGCGTTTCTTCTGCAAATGCAAACTTACAAAATAGGTACCATTTTCTAGACCTCTTATCTGTGAAATTGAACACCATGCCTTCTGTGGGGGAAAATGGACAGCGATGGATTATTTGCGAACTAATACGACTCTAGTTTACATTTTGCTTATAACTCATTATTGCTGTTAGTTCTCTTATTTCCATTGCTATCTGCTCTGCCTAAATATTTTGCAGCTTTCTGTTAATACTTTATGAAAGGAATTGACAGTATAGTCTAGCTTAGAATTGTAACAGAAGAAAAATACCTGTTGAGTTTGAACTAGTTATCTGCATTCTTCAGATACACACCATCTCAACAAGGAGTGGCTTTCAACTCTGGAGCTAAACAGAGAGTTATTCGGATGGTGGAAATGCAGAAAGATCCAATGGAGCCTCCAAGGTTCAAGTAAGTAGGTGGCCTCATGAGAATAAGACACTATTCTTAAAAAAGATACGAGAGGAGCAAAATATCCCAGATGTCCGTCAGTAAGTGAGAGGATAAATAAACTGTGGGGCATTTATACATGGAATACTAGTGATATTAAAACAAATGATACTAATTAATCAGTTTAATAAAAAAGAGTAAACTTTTAATACATGAAATAGCATGGATGAATCTCAAAATTATTATGCTGAGTGAAAGAAGCCAGACAAAAACAAGTACATTCTGTATGATTCCAATTATATAAAACTTTAGAAAATGCAAACTAATCTGTAGTGACAGGAGGTAGATTAATGCCTGTGGTGAAGGAGGGGAGGACAGAGAGGGGATGAGAAGAACGAGAGGGATAGGAAAAGAATGTGCAGAAACTTGGAGGTGATGAGTATGTTCACTATCTTGATAGTAATGATGGGTTTCACAGGTGTATACTTGTGTCAGATTTAAACAGTACACTTAAATACGTATACTTAATTGCATGTCAGTTGTACCTCTGTAAAGCTGTTTAAAAAAAAAAAAAATGGGGCACCTGAGTGGCTGAGTTGGTAAAGCATCCAACTCTTGATTTTGGCTTAGGTCATGATCTCAGGGTCCGGGGATTGAGCCCCACGTCAGTCTCCGCACTGGGCGTGAACTCTGCGCACTGGGCGTGAACTCTGCGTAGGATTCTCTCTCCCTCTGCCCCTCCCCCACTCTAAAAAAATAAGAGTAGGGGCACCTGCGTGGCCATTCCGTTAAGCATCTGACTCTTGACTTTGACTCAGGTCATGATCTCAAGGTTGTGAGATCAAGCCCCATGTCAGGCTTCACTGAGCGTGGAGCCTGCTTGAGGGTCTCTCTCTCCCTCTCCCATAATCCCTCTCCCCTCTCTCTCTTAAAAAATAAGTAAATAAAGTAGAAGGAAAAAAAAGTAGGGGCGCCTGGCTGGCTTAGTTGGTAGAACATGTGAGTCTTGATCATGAGGTCATGAGTTTGAGCCCAACTTTAGGTGTGGAGCCTACAAAAAAAAAAAAGTATATTACCATATGAATTGATAATGATATTGTGGAGGTGAGGTGGATAGGGATGATGACAAGGTTGGCTGTGTTTTAACAGTTGTGGAAACTGACTGATGTATGATAGATGAACATTCATTATACATTCTATTTGTTTTTGTATATGTTTGAAGCTTTATAAAAATGGGAAGGGGAAACTTGAGACATATTAACCAAAATGGAAAAATGTCTAACACTCTCTGGTTGTGCTTTGATTTATCCTTCAGGATTAATAAGAAAATTCCCCGAGGACCACCTTCTCCTCCTGCACCTGTCATGCATTCTCCTAGCCGAAAGGTAATCTTTGCTGTAGTTTAACATCCTTTTTTGTACTCATGATTATTAATTTTATAAATAATCTCCCATAGAACAAAGTCTACATGTCTATACGGGTACATTGTGCCACACTTACTGTTTTTTTTAATTCGATTTTCAAGATCAAATGGGGACCCACTCAGGACTGTAATGTGTAGTTCCAAAGTACTTATGAGAATGTATGTAAAATGTTAGCTATTAATTTTCATGTTATTCGCCTAACCCCTGCTTAAATGGAATGAATAGGGTCTGCTATTTGACAAGCAGGATATTATCATAGTTAGAGGAAGTGAGTACCTGGGATTAATAGGCCCCTGATAATCTGAGTGACATTTTTTAGGTATGATTTATTATCCAGCTAAAAACAAATTTTCATTGTAAGTCTTGTCACTTTTATTTTTTTAATCGACCAATTCTTTATTTTTTTTAAAGATTTATTTAGAGAGTGAGTGCATGAGCAGGGGGAGGGGCAGAGGCAGAGAGAGGGAGAGAGAATCCCAAGCAGACTCCCCGCTGAGCACAGAGCCCAATGCGGGGCTTAATCCTATGACCCTAAGATCATGACCTGAGTTGAAACCAAGAGTTAAGCACTCAACTGACTGAGCCACCCAGGTGCCTCTCATATCACTTTAAATATGGAAAAATACTAACCAGAATTTATAATTATCAAAAATAATTTATAGATTATTTTCCATTTTTTATATTGAAGTCATTACTAGAATCCATGGTATGGGAACACAGTATATGGTGCTACCAAACAAATGGAATTTTGGCCTTTGACTAAATCTATTCACATGTCGGTGTTCATTGAAATGTCTTTGAAGAGAAGATTGCACTTGGGTTTTTAGCTAGACCAAAAATCAAGAAATGTCTCTTCTACCATTCTTTTGTCCACTCAGATGACTGTGAAGGAGCAACAAGAATGGAAGATTCCTCCTTGTATTTCAAACTGGAAAAATGCAAAGGTAATTAAGTTTCATAAAATCCGTCTCCTACTATTAGAACCTACTGAGAAACAGGAAGGAGCTTTAGCCTCAGAAACTTTTGTTAAATCCTCAGCATCTCACTTAGCTGAATGTTTTCAAAAAGGAACACCCAATTTATGTGACTTTCTTTTTTTTAATGTAATAGAAACATAGTATTCCAGTCACATGAATACTGTGTAGATTCTTTTAGTGAATTGTAGTTATCAGAAGCATATGGAGAAGGGATAGGGAGAATAAAATAACATATCAATGAATGATAGTATTCTTTAGAAAATTTAGAAATTGATATGTAAAATTATTTCTGAAAGAAACCAGTTTAAATGGTAATATGACAAAACAGAGTAAATGTTTGGATATATTCAGTATCTTAATTTTTTAAACATTTTTTTGTTTATAATTGTGCATAAGCTATTTAAATCCTTCATATTTTCTTTTCTTTTTCTTTTTTATTTTTATTTATTTGAGAGAGAGAGCACACAAAGGAGGGGAGGAGCAGAGGGAGAGAGACAAACAGATTCTGCCCTGAGTGTGGAGCCTGACAAAGGGCTCGATCCTAGGACTCTGAGATCATGACCTGAGCTGAAACCAACAGTCTGACACTTAGCCAACTGAGCCACCCAGGCGCCCCTGAAATATATTTTCTAACCACTATTTCCCCATTTCCCCCAAATTGTGTTTCATAATTCTGTTCTTGATGGGTGAGGAAGGCCATTTTAATTTGTAGATTAAATATAAAATTATTTTTTAAAGGAAGGTGTGCACTCATCCTATAACAAAAAGAGGATTGGGTGGTCCAGTTTGGCTTGATTAACGTACATGTAACCATGTGATATCTTGAGCTGCTTCTGTAACACATCCCTGTATTAGGACTAAAGACTATGGACAAGAGGTCAACATTTGGGAACGTAGTCATAAATCTAGACAAATAAAGCTAAGTCTGAACTGTCCTGGATGTTCAAGCATATTCCTTGAGTTACTGAAAATAGGATGCAGAGTTTCAGAATACAGAATCTCAGTTGCCTGTCAAACTTTATCTTTTTTCCATTTACTAAAACTTACAGTATTCTAAGACTCTGACAAGTCATTATGACAGTACCACACATTAAACTACCTATATATACTATGATTTTCATGATTTGTTCCACTTTTGTATGACTGTTGTATTACTTGGGGAACAACTACTTAGCTATTTGATAGTGATTTCCTTTTATTACAACTCAATTATTAACATGAGAATATTTGCTCAGAACTTGGACTCTGATATCACACTGCCCAAGTTTAAATTTTAGCTCATCCATTTATTAACCGTGTCCCCTTGGGGACATTACCTAAACTCCCTACCTCAGCAGCAGCATCTGTGAAATGGAAGTACAATGTTACCAGCCTTCCAGAGTTACTGTGAAGGTTAAATGGGACCACACATGTGAAGTGCTTTTAAATTGGCCTCCGCATGAAGCCCTCAGTGTTAGCTGCTGCTGCTGTTGCATAATTGTGAAGAAAGATGTAAGAAAAAGAACTTCATCTCACTGGTAGTCAAAATGGACATATTTACATCTAATTTTAAAGAATCTATTGCTGCTCTTTTATGACTGGTGTTTTCTACCTGCTGTCACACAGGGGTATACAATTCCATTAGACAAACGTCTGGCTGCTGATGGAAGAGGCCTGCAGACTGTTCACATCAATGAGAACTTTGCCAAGCTGGCTGAAGCCCTCTATATTGCTGATCGGAAGGTTGGTCTCTTACAATGAAAGGGTTTAATGCTCTTAATAATTCGTAAATCCGTTTTCGGCTACCTAAGGTAGTTTGATCGTTCCAGTTTAATTGACACATCACTGTGAATTTTAAGCCATATAGCATGATGGTTTGATTTACGTAAAAATAGTGCTGTTTAAGCTACAGTACTGAGTACCCGGAGAGGCTCTCAACTGCGGCATGTGTGCCAGAGATGGCAGTTGCTGTATGCAGCTCTGTACCTGGTCTCAACCTTTGTAGACTTGTACACACACCCTACACTGGCGATCCAGGTTCCTCACGGCATTCCAGAATGATGGTTCAGTAGGCTGATCTCTTATTTCTTCCTTCCTTCCTTCCTTCCTTCCTCCCTTCTTTCCTTCCTCCCTTCCTCCCTTCCTCCCTTCTTCAATTCCTTCCTTCCCCCCCACTTAAGATTTTATGTATTCATTTGACAGAGAGGCAAAAGGAGACACAGACTCCCTGCTGAGCAGGGAGCCCAGTGAGGAACTCAATCCCAGGACTCTGGGATCATGACTGAGCCGAAGGCAGACGCGTAACCAACTGAGCCACCCAGGCGCCCTGATCTCATTTTTAAAGAGATAACTGACTGCTGTTTTTAGATTTCATAATTTTTTTCTATTTTAAATGTAGATGTCTCCCAAAAGGTCGGTAGCGTAGAAGGGCAGATAAACGTTCTGATGAATTGAATGCTGTAGAAAATGATAGTCGTGATATTGGTTGTCTATTAATATTATGAATGTGTGTGACCTAGAAGTTCACGTGCATTATGGCATGCATTTAGAACGTGGAAAAGTATATCTCCTGCATTGCAGCAAGCACCCTTATAAAAATCATCTCTTGCTAAGGCTTTATCTTGAATAGACTTTTTTTTTTTTTAAAGATTTTATTTATTTATTTGACAGAGACAGCAAGAGAGGGAACACAGCAGCGGGTGTTGGAGAGGGAGAAGCAGGCTCCCCACTGAGCAAGGAGCCCGATTACGGGGCTCAATCTCAGGACCCTGAGATCATGACCTGAGCCGAAGGCAGACGCTTAACGACCGAGCCACCAGGAGCCCCTTGAATAGACTTGCTTGATTTTTGAACACATGACCAATTCCTGCTATGTTATTGATACTGAAAATTTCTTTATTGGAATCTTGTTTAATTTTTGTGTTTTGGTTTGTTCCTGAGAAAGCATTAGTGAAACTGTGACTTAAAAGATTGATTTGGGTCATTACAGTTTCCACCACTAAAACATTTTCCAGAGTGAAAAATCTAAGTTTGCAGTGTCTTCCAGGCAAGCTTTCTTTTAGTGGACAAGAATCTTTGTTTTATTTTTTTATTTTATTTTATTTTATTTTTTATCTTTAATTTTTTTTTATTTTTAAAAATTTTTTAAAGATTTTATTTATTCATTTGACAGAGATAGAGATGGCCGGCGAGAGAGAGAACACAAGCAGGGGGAGTGGGAGAGGAAGAAGCAGGCTCCCAGTGGAGGAGCCTGATGTGGGGCTCGATCCCAGAACACCGGGATCACGCCCTGAGCCGAAGGCAGATGCTTAACGACTGAGCCACCCAGGCGCCCCAAGAATCTTTGTTTTAATCAGCAATAACAAATCTGAATTCTTTATACCTACTCTTTCAAGCCAGACTTCAATCATGCTGTTGTTGATAGCTGTAACTTTTCCTCCAATTGTGTCTTATTTAACATTCAACTTTACAAACAGGCTCGGGAAGCTGTAGAAATGCGTGCTCAAGTAGAGAGAAAGATGGCTCAAAAAGAAAAGGAGAAACATGAAGAGAAACTTAGAGAAATGGCCCAGAAAGCCAGGGAGAGAAGAGCTGGGATCAAAACCCATGTGGAAAAAGGTATGACATTCTCTTTCCTAAGTTGAATTGCGTTGTGAACAATACATATCTCATTTTCGAGACTCACCATTGTTTTTATTGCACACAAAACTAATACACACAAAGAAAATGTAGATATTAGATATTTCACAAATAGAATAGAAATGAAAGAGTAACTTCTGCTACTGAGCTGTAGCAGTAGAAAATAAAAAATATGTATATGTATTTTTTTTTAAAGATTTTATTTATTTGAGAGGGAAAGAGAGTGAGCAAGAGCGCAAGATCAGGGGGGAGGGAGAAGCAGACTCCCCACTGAGCAGGGAGCCCCATGTGGGCTGGATCCCAGGACACTGGGACCATGACCTGAGCCAAAGGCAGACACTTAACCCACTGAGCCATCCAGGTGCCCCAAGAGCATATATTTAAAGAAGGGCCTTCAGTATGGGACTACAGTGGACATTTTTAAAGTTCAGAGTAATGTGCTTTTAAAAATCATGTATTATTTCAAATGATGGGCTTGATTTTCTCTCATTTTAATTTTCTTTTTTTTTTTTTTTAAAGATTTTACTTATTTATTTGACAGAGAGAGACAGCCAGCGAGAGAGGGAACACAAGCAGGGGGAGTGGGAGAGAAAGAAGCAGGCTCCCAGCGGAGGAGCCCGATGTGGGGCTCGATCCCGTAACGCCGGGATCACGCCCTGAGCCGAAGGCAGACGCTCAACCGTTTTGCCACCCAGGCGCCCCTCATTTTAATTTTCTTGAAACTTAGAAAAATGAAATCTCCAACTGAGTAATTCAGCTCTCCCACATAGTAAAATAATCCACTTTTTCTGTCTTGTAGGCTAATAAACCTATAATCATTAAATCTGCCAATATTTTCTCTCTGGCTTTATTTAGTGGTTTACACTGGTGTATTAATTTATTTAGAGTGAGAAGAGTAATTCTAATTCAAGAAAGTTGTGAGGGTGGTTTGTTTTGTTAATAAATCCTAGATTAGTACAATTATTCATTCTCTCAATTCATATTGAGCACCTACTATATGCAAAGTTCTCTTCTAGACAGAAGGATTTCTGTTAGGTTGGGGGTATAGTAATGAACTTTCTAGTGAGTGTAAAGAGACCAAAAAAGTTAATTATCATTACTAGATGATTAGTGATAATAGTATAGTAATAATTGCTATGAAGAAAAATAAAACAGGAAAAGGGATAAAAGTGCCAGAAGGAGAGGGTGATCAGAATGGACCTCACTTCTGAGATAGTAACATTAGCACAGAAACTTGAAGGAAGTAAGCCTTGTAGGTCTGGGTCTTTGAAGAGCATCCTAGATAGAAGGAACCGCAAGTGCAGAGGCCCTGAGTTGGGAGTATACCTGGTGTGTTAAAAGAAAAGCAGGGAGGCCAGTATAACTGGATGGGAGTAAGAAAGCTGAATAGTAGCTGAGGTGTCAGAATAGTTAGAGCAGATAGGAAGAGTAGTGGCCAGATCATGTGTGGTCTTTCCGCCATTTTAGGGACATGGCTTTCACTTCAGATAAGCAGGGAGGCAGTTGAAGAGTTTGAGTAGAGCAGCATAAGCTGCCCTATGTGAGCAGGCTGTGAAGTGGGCACGCGGAGGAGCAGGGAGACCTTTTGGAGGGCTGTTGCAGTAATCCAGACGAGAGATGATGACAGGCAGGGAAATCATGGTCAGATACCGGTGGATTTTGGAGGGAGAGCTGACAGAATTTGCTTATGGATTAGGTAGAGGTATGGAAGAAAAAGGATTAAGGAAAAAGAGTCAAGGATGACTCCAGAATTTTTGATGTGAGCAGTTGGGAGGGACTGAGTTGCCATTTACCAATAGTGGGAAGACTGCAGGNNTGCAGAGAAAGAGGTTTGGGAGGGAAAGATTAGTTTAGTTGTGGACATGTTAAGCTTAAGTTGGAGGTGTCAGGCAGGCATTTGGTTATAGGAGTCCAGAGGTCAGCTATAGAGAAGTAACCAGAATTATAAGTAGTGATCCACATCCTTGAATCATGTATGATTGACTTAATGAGGCAAGGTATAAAAACCTGCCTGTTGTACATACACATAGCCACTGAAGGTAATTAGAAGTCAGATTTCCCTATATCTAAGTCTATACACTGTTAAGAAATTTTTTTTAAAAAGCCTCGGAATGGTTCTTGAGGAATTAGCTGAAATTCTGAAAAATGTGTTGCCAGGTATTAAAAAGAACTAACGTTTATTGAGTGCTTATTATGGAATACACCACTCTGAACACTTTACATGTATTGCCTTATAGAATCCTGGCTCCAGCAACCGCTTGCAGTGGTTCTAGGATTGTCACCGTTTTACAGAGGAGGAGACTAAGGCTCAGAGTGGTTGAGTAACCTGTACAGGGTCACATGGCTGATCTGTCATAGGAACAGGATTTGAATCTAGACGGGCTGGCTCCAAAGCTGTATCTCTTCAGACTGGAGAGAGAGGAGAAAATGAAGATAGACATAAACACAATAGGTAGAGATCAAGGTATAACCAGCCCCCGTGGACCACAAGCCAAAGGCTCTTTAGTCAGCCAGTCTTTGAAAATATAAGGGTAAATTTACACATAATTTTTTCCTGAAATTTTAATACGACAATTTAAAAACACACAGAAAAGTTGAAAGAATTATATAATGAACATCCATAGCTCCACCACCTAGATTCTACAGTTAACCTTTTTTAACAATTAACATTGCTTAATTTGCCTTATCATCTATCTACTGATTTTTCTATCCATCTATCAATACACCATAAAATTTTGAGGCATTTCAAATTAAGTTAAAGTCATCAATATACTTACCTCTGAACACTTGAGCTGCATGCATGATTCTGAAATTCACATTCAAAAATTTAAACCGATACTGTTGGATTTAAATTATTTGCAAGTGAGTTAAAAGGTCTGAATGTGACAGTAAAGAAATTCGTGGAATGATCTGTCATGGGTTAAAGAATATTCTCTTGTTCCAAATATCAATGGGTAATATAGTGATGAAGTAATTTTCAACTCTGTTCACACAGAGGATGGGGAGGCACGTGAGAGGGATGAAATCCGGCATGACAGGCGAAAAGAGAGACAGCACGACAGGAATCTTTCCAGGGCAGCTCCTGATAAGAGGTAGGTGCTACTTGAGATAAATACGAATTATGAGGAGTGGCTTTTGTGAACCTTTTCGAGAAGAGGTTTAGTCCACTGAGACCAGTTTTACTTCTCTCCCTTTCCTCTCTAGATTGGTAACTTACTTTCTTACACTAAACTACTTATTTTTTTTTAGCAGAAGAATTGACTGTTCCTAGAAGAAATCCTTTCTCATCACCTTGTAGAGTCAGCTAGAATTGCGAATGATACAGATATAGAAGTTTGTGAAAAGAAGGTAGTAGATAGGACTGTTCTGGTCTGTTCTTTTCCTATTTCAAGTGGTGAGACAAACTTATTATGCGCCTATTCCTCTAGACAGGGAAGAAGATTCTGTACCTTCATTGAGATCCTACATGCAGAGGGCTGTCCTGAGTACAATGGGGGAGAAGAGCAGGTTTTGTGAGAAGTGAAAATTGGCCTCTTCTCATGAGTAGTTCACTTAAAATTCAGAAAGACAGAGCTACCGTATAAAATTACTTGGGAAAATGAACACAGCACTGCTAATAAGTACAGACCTGCATGGAACAATAAAAATACATGTATGGGGACTTGCACTAAAGTAAGGATTGGCATAATTTATGCTTCACCAAAGACTGAGCACTGAATTCCGAGTAAGGGTTAAATGCAAATATAAAACATTTTCTTCCCATGTGAGCAGTTTTCCATGTTCTCATCACTTTGTGAGCAGATACAATCCATTTTTTCAAGTCATGCCTTAAACATGAAAAAGAAGATTCCTGCCGGTGGTGCTCTTTGTTATTTAATGGCATAGCTCATCTCCCTGGATAAGTGAAGTCATGGAGAAGCAGAAAATCTGAATTTAGAGTTGTGGGTAAATGTGCAGTGTAGGAGAGAGAGGAATGAAATGTGAAAGTATACAATTAATGATACTCCTGGTCTGAAATTCCTAAGCTGTAAAAATCAAAATGGCTCTGTAGATAAATTGGGCCCTTAAAACGAGTAAAGTGGTTATAAGAATTGATAACATAGAAAAGCTGTAAACTTGTGATTGGGTGAAAATCAGGTTGTCTATAGAAATTATTTTAAGACCTGAGTTTCTGGTAAAATAAATGATGACAGTTACCATGGTTTCATTGCGATGTAGATTGCATACATACTGAAACAGCAGGGAAATTAAGATAATCTGAATATTGAAGATCATACTGAGTAATTCAGTCATTGACATGTTTTCCTCAGAATTCTAATAGGATAAAATTACTAAATGTGGTTTGGGTAAAGAATGGATTCTGGCTTATTGAAAGTGATTCATATGGTACATCTAATTTGCATCCAGTCCCCCTCCAATCCTCGTATAATAGCAAATACAGACCGTAGCAATTTCATATCTCAGCATACTCTCTCCGTAAGGTGATTGCTTATATTAAAGACTTCATGTCAAGAGTGAGTCTCTTGACAGTTCTTTTCAGCTAACAGGAAGGCCTGATTTTAAAACCCTACCTCTTCTAATAACCATGTCTCTGAAATGCTGTAAGGACTGCCAACCTGATTATGCATTATCAGGGAATATATGTTCATAAGATATGAACAGGACATATTCATTAACTTTGCTTCTGAGATTGGTTGTATTTAAATTGAAATTCAGCTTGTCTCGAGTGGAGAGTTTTCAGTTAGTGACATTGTATTTTGAAACAGGTCAAAACTACAGAGAAATGAAAATCGAGATATCAGTGAAGTCATTGCTCTTGGTGTGCCCAATCCTCGGACGTCCAATGAAGTTCAGTATGACCAAAGGCTTTTCAACCAATCCAAGGTATAAGGGGTTTAGAGATAGCCTGTCTTAAGTGTTGGTGTAAATACCAATCCTCAGGAGAAAGAAAAGTAACATATCATAGATTTGGATCAGCCTAAGGTATGCTGGCATAATGAGAGAAAAAAAATTAGAAGTTGTGTGTTGTAACTTATAGAACTGTTTTATTTCATCTTATTTGATGTAAGATGAAACAACTCTGATTTTGACCTCTTACAGTTGGCTAAGATTTAAGACACTAGTAGAAAATGAAAGAAATAAGGTGGTAAATTTTGGTTTTAGTATATCAGTCTTTTATTTATAAAGTAAAGCCAGTGTCCTACAAAAGTATCCCTTGGGTTTTTTGTTGATCTTTGAAAAACAAATTTAATGCTAAAGAAACATATAACTTGAGATCTTTAAAAGATGAAGCTGTAAAACTAAATTTAAGTGCTAGGCTAGTTGTCGGGAAATCTGATTTCTAATACCTATTGTTATTAACTAGCTAGGATACCTTAGGCCCGAAGAAGTGCCTTTATGTGTTAACCCACCCAATATTGACTAGGTACTGTGCATAAGACAGTGAGATCAAAGACAGATGTGCCTTTGCCCTCAAGGAACCTTCGAGTCTACTGGAAAAGACATATATATGTATAAATAAGGACAGGGCAGACTGCAATAAAAATATGGAAGTATAAAGTTCTACTGGGATACAGAGGGGAAAAATTTCTTATGACTTGGAGGCTTTAAGATTTGAAGGTAGCATTTGAGTAAGCTCTTCTAGTTAATAATAACTTATTGGGTACTCTTTTACATTCCTGGCATTGTTGTAAGTCTTTCACTTTTATTATCTCACTTAATCCTTACAAAACTCCTATGAAGTCGTACTATTTATTATAATCTCTACCTGTAGATAAGGAAATTGACACACATAGAGGTTTAGCTAGAAATTGTTAGAAGATTCACACGTTTGATTTGAAAGGTTGTGTTCTTAAACGTAATGCAGTAGTAACTGACCACCCTGAGCAAAGGGGGGTTAGGGATGAAAGTTCCACATAAGTAAATATTTATGACAGTCACCTTTTACAAGCTTAAGCTTATGTCAAAGCTGTGAAAAAAATTTTTTTTCTAAGAAAGCACATCCCTGTATTAAGGAGCCATCCAAATTATGAAACAAATTTGTTCGTTGTTGACTTAGGATTTTCATTAAGAGCCTTATTGTCTCATGCTACAATGGTGATGTTCTCAGGGAGTTAAGGGGTATAGCATTATTATTCTAAATGCCATGAGATACTGTTGGTACAGCATCCAACTCTTACTCTTGGGGTTGAGTTCAATTAATAAATAACATCAGATAAATGCTTTACAGTTCTTTTATCTTCTTGGTGTTGTCTGTACAACTGAAATTGTTAAGTACCTGCTTATACTATCCAATTTTAATGACTACTTCACTAAAGTGGTCAAGTTTGTTAATTACCACTTTAGTTAATCTAAGGACCAAAGGTAATAAGAATAAAAGTTTATGGACTTTGTTTTTTTTTGTGAAGATCTTTTTAATTTGCAGTTCAGATTGCTGAAAATGTGTGCTATAAATGATTACATGAATGTAATCAGATCCAACTTTTAATAATACATTTAATGTCCTTTTCCCACAGGGTATGGACAGTGGTTTTGCAGGTGGAGAAGATGAAATCTACAACGTTTATGATCAAGCCTGGAGAGGTGGTAAAGATATGGCCCAGAATATTTACAGGCCCAGTAAAAATCTGGACAAGGACATGTATGGTGATGACCTAGAAGCCAGAATAAAGACCAACAGGTACCAAGGCAGATAGCTCAGTTTCATTATTTGCACCAGTGAAAGCAAAGTAGTTCATAGTCCTTTCTCTTTTTCCCTAGATTTGTTCCCGATAAGGAGTTTTCTGGGTCAGACCGTAGGCAAAGAGGCCGAGAAGGACCAGTTCAGTTTGAGGAAGATCCTTTTGGTTTGGACAAGTTTTTGGAAGAAGCCAAACAGCATGGTGGATCTAAAAGACCCTCAGATAGCAGCCGCCCCAAGGAACATGAGCATGAAGGCAAGAAGAGGAGGAAGGAGTAGATACACTTCTCTTCAAAGTGAATGAACTTTTATCCATAACCCTAATGATGCAAGTCAGATGGGGAAACACTTTGTAAATGGCCAGGATAAAAACCAAATCTGGGTGTCAGACCCCAGCACTACTTTTTATTATGGGAGTAAGGGGGGAGGGGATGGAAAATTCTTTGAACTATTTAGTTTTTTTTAAAGAGTGGGTTGTGTTTGTGCTTCTCCTACCTTTTGGCATTTATAGAACATACTGCCCCACACATAAAATTAAGACCACTTCCTTTTATGTGACATTAGTACTTTGGGGTTAATATTTTGTGTAAGAATGACTGCTGATGAATAAAGTTGCCCCAACCACAGCAAGTAGAAGGATGTTCACATACTGGAACCGTCCTGCCAAATGACGTTTGCCCCCATTACGCTCTGTTTTAATTTGGAGTGGGGAAAGTAAGCTCTTGCTTGGTGCAACTATTTGTTTCAAATAAAAACATTTAGACAAAATTTTTTATTTTGTTTACTTTAATAGGTAGTAATAGTCTCAAAAATCTTTCTCTTCATCAGATGTTTGATCCCCTTGCAAAACTTTCGGTCTTCGAGCTTGAACATGGAGCTAAAAAAAAAAAAAATCAAATAAGCATTGTAAGGAAAGACAATATCTGCAAAAACGATTACAACTGAAAATTGCCACTTTAAGACTGCCTTTTTTATGAGGGAGTCAGCACCAGTAAGTCAAGAGGATGTTATTTGTTCCCTGTTCTTAAGACTGAATCAATTTAACCCAAGGTTGCGTAGTAAGTGGAAAAGCCAGGATTTCAACCCTGGTCTCCCTACCTTGTAAGTAGACTGCTGTTCTGTAGTAGATATACCTTGCTAACTATTAAAGGGTCTTCTTAAACTCCCCTCCCCAGACATTTTAGAATGGGCACTCTACCACTACCACCATTCTTTAACCAATATTAAGGGAACTTCAGTTACAAATCTCCCAAAGTCCTTGGATTCCATACTTCTGACCTACTAAACTGATATTCAGAAAGCTCATGCTGTACAGAAAAATATTTACCTTTACTCCATCAAGTATATGATTTTCTTGTTGTAGTACATTCTGAAGTTCTTCTTCCGAGGAAAACTGAATCCAACCCATACCTTTGTGAAATCCAGTCTCTTTGTCCTAAAAATTCAAAATTTATTAAAGATTAATCATGAACTTGAGAAAGTTTCCATGAGCTCCAACTCAAACTACAAACCTTTTCATCTGCCAAAATGGGATAACTGACATTTTAACAGATGTCAAAAACCTTGCATTACTTACCCTCCTAGTTACCAAAGGTTAACCCCTATGTTAATCTTAACATTCTGCTTTTCTGCTGCCATTGCAGGAAGTAAAATATGGGTAGTAAGGTTTCTGTCATTCAAGATACAAGCTACACTAACAATAATAAAGGGACATTTTGATCACACAAAGAAATACTCTTTCTAATTTCCTCACTTCTAGAAACTAAAAAATCAAACCTCAAAACCTAGTTCATTTCTGGTAATTGTGGAGACCAATTACTCTCATCACCACTACTACCATTATAATTAAATAGTCCAAATGAAAAATAGAAAAAAATTATATGTATTACCTTTATTTACCTAGCTCCAGACTTACAGTAACACTACTTCCCTTTGTGCAAAAGGCAGACTGCTTATGATCCAACCTATACACAGCACATGTGGAAAAGATTCTAGTGTGTTTGGTTGTGCCCTGCCACCACCCCACCAGCCCTACTATTTAAGAGCAGATATAAAGATGTCTATTCACTCAGTGTACCTCATCAATCTTGCTACGAAGTTATGTTGTGCTCTGCACCACCCCCTAAACCAAATTTTTAAAAATTGCCCCTATGTTTATAAGGTGACTTTTTAAGTCTTAACCTAGACCGCAGGAAAAGTTTCTGGTAATATCCCAGTGATTCACTCCTTACCTCAGATAGCTACAATTTCTATTCTATTTCCATATGGCCATTTCTGTAAGAGCCTTAAAGTTGTGTTTGTGTAAAACTTAGGTACTATGTATCTAAGATACAGGAACCTGGATTTCTGGGCATCTGTGTGGCTTAAGCGTCTGCCTTCAGCTCAGGTCGTGATCCCAGGGTCCTGGGATGGAGTCCCGAATTAGGCTCCCTGCTCAGTGGGAGTCTGCTGCTTCCTCGCCCTCTGCTGCTCTCTCTCAATTAATAAATAAAAAATAAAACCTTAAAAAAAAAAAAAAAAAAAAGGAACCTGGATTTGAGTACATGAATTTGTTTATCAGAAACTAACTTTTCTCCTGTACATTTTACTTAGTTTTACCAAGAATCAAAGTTTTCTTTTGTTTAAATCTAAGATGTTAACTCCAGGTCCTAAATAATTTTGTTTATACTTTTAAGAAGGAAATGGCATCCAAGAAAAATATCTTACTATTTTTGGAGAAATTTTCAAGTAGGTTCCACACCTGTCTAGCGTGGAGCCCAACGCAAGGCTTGAACTCATGACCCCTGAGATTGACCTGAGCTGAGATCAAGAGCTGGACACTGAATGGACTTAGCCACTCAGGCGCACTTAGGGGCGCCCTGGGAGAAATTTTTTTTAATGCTCGTCAAAAAAACAAATTTCAGGGGCGCCTGGGTGGCACAGCGGTTAAGTGTCTGCCTTCGGCTCAGGGCGTGATCCCGGCGTTATGGGATCGAGCCCCACATCAGGCTCCTCCGCTATGAGCCTGCTTCTTCCTCTCCCACTCCCCCTGCTTGGGTTCCCTCTCTCGCTGAATAAATAAATAAAATCTTTAAAAAAAAAAAAACAAAAAATTTCATCCTCTTTGTAAAATTGTAGTTTTTAAGCTTATAGAAACATTTTTGTGTAATACTTGTGCCTCATACTTACAATCAACTGTATTAAAACTCCATTGTATCAATGAATTAATATCTATTTAATCCCATTAATGAACATTAAGGTTCTTTCCAGTTACATTATTAATGCTGCTTTGAACATTCTTGACCACACCATTTCTGTAGAATAAATTCCTAAAAATGGAATTGCTAGATCAAAGCAAATGCAAATTCTTAGTTTTGATTTTGCCAAACTACCTTTCAGAAGTGAAGTAAACTTCCAAACAAATTCAGTGCCAGCTTCCCTACACCCTCACTAGCACTAGATAGGGGTTAATCTATTAGATCCTTGGAAGGCAACTAACATTAAATAAAGAGTTAAGAAATTTAATTACTTTAGATTAATATTTTGCCATAGCCTTTTCAGTGCCATGAGGAAAAAAAGGGGCAGTTTTAATGAAGCACATGTGAACTATAGTGAACTCACATCCCACCCCCAAAAAACCAGTAATTCTAGAAAGCCCACAGACAAATACAGTCCAGGATAAAGTAGAACAAATTTATAAACTGATTTCTAAATCTTCCTTAGCAAAGAAAATATAACAAATATAAAAATACTAAAAAAAAAAAAAAAACAATTTAATAAGGATAAAGTTTAAAATAGATATTGTCCGCCAATTAGTTTTACGATAAAATCATCCTCTAGTATCAAGTCCTTATTATAATACTGGAGTAGGCAGAATTCTAAGATAGTTCCATGATCTCCATATGTCCTACCATGTTACCCTCTGAATAACCCCCTCCTCTTAGGTGTGTGAGGGACCTGTGACATGCCTCTAACCAAAAGAATATAGCAAAAGTGATGGGAACGTGCTCCCCTAATCAGGTCATATAGCAAAGGTGATGCAATGTCAGTCCCATGACTATGTTACAAGACATTCTTAAAAGACTGGAGAAACTCCTCTGCTGACTGAAGAAGTAAGCCGCCATGCTGGGAGACAGCCTACACACCTGCCAGGTAACAAGGAACTGCAGGTGGTCCCTACAAGCTGACATCCAGCAAAAAAGTAGATATCTCAGTCCTACAATTCAAAGATGACTTCTGCCAACAACCTGAGAGAACTTGAAAAAAATCAGTCTTTCCCAGTTGAGCCTTTGAGCCGCTGATGAGACCAAAGCCCCAGCTCATACCAGGACTGCTGCTATGTGAGACCTTGAGCAGAGGACCCAGCAAGGCTGTGCCCAGACTTCTGATCTGCAAAAACTGTGAGTTAATGTATATGTGGGTTATTTTGAGTCATTAAGTGTGTGGTAATTTGGGGCGCCTGGGTGGCTCAGTTGGTTAAGCATCTACCTACGGCTCAGGTCATGATCTCAGGGTCCTGGGATTGAGCCCCATGTCAGGCTCTCTGTTCGGCTGGGAATCTGCTTCTTCCTCTGACTCTTCCCTCTGTGCTTTCTCTCTCCTCTCTCTCTCTCTCTCAAATAAATAAATCTTAAAAAATATAAGTGTGTGGTAATTTGTTATACAGGACAAGGTTTTACTTTTTAATCAATATCACCCACAATTTTATCAATAAACACTGTGAATAGCTTCACTCCATTAAAAGTCATATAAGTTGATATGCTTTAACAAAAAGTCAAGAATTTGAGGATCAAATCAGAGGATCAATAATTAAAGGATAACATTTTTTCAAAAGATAATACTCACAAACGGTACAGTGCATTTTCGTACATGGCCAAACTGTGCAAAGTGCTCTCTCAACTCACCTGTATAGGAGAAAACATGTTAAAAGTAGTTAATATATTTTGGGGCACCTGGCTGGCTCAGTTGGTAGACCATGTGACTCTTGATCTCAGGGTTGAGTTCGAGCCCCAAGTTGGGCATAGGGACTACTTAAAAATAAAAAAAAAAAGTAGTTAATGTATTTTGTATCCTCCATCCTAGATTGTAGCTAGAAACCAAAAGGGGACCTACAGTCCCCAAACTTTTTGTGAATAGGAACTACTCTGCATTTCCTTGAAGCCTTAAGATTTAGGAAGTAGCTATGGTACTAACTACAGATCTTCCTCAAGTTATGATGGGGTCCATCTGATAAAAAGCTATCATAAGCTGAAAATATCCTAAGTTGAAAATGCATTTAATACACCTACTGAACATCACAGCTTAGCCTTAAACACGCTCAGAACACTTACATTAGCCTACAATTGGGCAAAACCGTCTAACAGAAAGCCTGTTTTAAAATAAAGTATTGAATTTCTCCTGTAATTCACTGACTACTGAAAATGAAAACCAGAATGGTTATATGGGAACAAAATGGCTGTAAATCTATCGGTTGTTTACCCTTGTGATCACATGGCCGACTGGGAGCTGCACCTTGCTGATGCTGCTGCCTCACATCACAAGAGAGTATCATACTGCCTATCACTAGCATGGGAAAAAAATCAAAATTGAAAATTCAAAGTATGGTTTCTTCAGAATGCCTATCCCTTTCACACCACTGTAAAGTCAAAAAACTGTAAATCCAACCATTGTAAGTCAGGAACCACCCGTATAAAGCTGCAATGTGCCGGAGATCTGGGGAGATCTCTGGGGTGGGGGCACACACACATAAATTGCTGCGTTGACTGTAGTCATCCCTCCTAGCAGATAATGAGTGTCTTCATCACAGTTACTGTACAAGGTGCGTGGATAATAATCCCCGTGAGAAACTCACACAGAAGACAGATAATTAAAATACAGTATGTTGCTAGCCATATTAGAGATTTTCAAATAAAAGCTCAATTTACTTGCCTTTCATAAAGTTTATACTCAGTTAAATAGTTGACACTCTAAAATTTGTTGAGATGACCCTACTTACCCTTCCTGCCTTATTACCCGTTGCTGGCCCATAATTACTCTCTAGTACAGCAAATGAAATTCTGTGCATCTGTCCTGTGGATTCCCATCTTTGCCTGTCATTCTTTACCCTTGCTATGTCAGTAATCCTATCTCTTCCTGCCTAAATTGTAACCATCCTTCAGGACCCAGGCGAAATATATCCACTGAATATTATTTTATTGGGCTTCTACTGCAATACAGGTCAATGTACTACCCCTGTGAGGCCTCAAAGATGCATAATAGATAATCTTAAAGATCAAAAACTACCTGATCTCTTCTGAACTACAGTGCTTGTACTTTCACTGATTTAGATTTCATATTACTGGGTTATTTCCCCCTAGTTCATCTAAACCTCAGTGGTTCAACAACTGCCTCTATCTGTTGTAAGTCTCCTCACCCTCACCACTACTATACCATAAACTCCCTGAGTGTTGAGTCCACTATGTCAATAGTAACTGATACACAGTAGGGCAATATTTGCTGAATGAATAAATGCCTAGTAATCCTTCAACAACACACAAGGACTAAATTTCTGAAGAACTCTAACAGTTGGTCAAACCATTTGGCAAATTCAGGACCTAAAGGATCAGCATCAGGACAAACATGTTTGTTTAACACTAAACAAAAGAGTGTTAAATATGCATGTTTTAAACCAGGTATTAAGAGTTCTAGAAAACATTCACTTCCAAAACAAAAAAGTTCTGGAAAGTAACCCTCTTCTCAAATTACCTATAACTTACAGGAAAACTGCTGCAAGCACCAAGAACAATGCCAACCACAAACAGATGCTTCTGAAATATTTGCTGAACGAACGAACTGAGAGAGACTGCTTCAAAGCTGTATGTTACAGACTCTTTTTACAAGTTTTAAACCAACCCATTATGGTCTGGAAACTTGCAACTGCAAAATGCTGGTGAAATCCCTGAGCCTTTACACAGTTTCACAGGGCCTAAGCAAGACATTGTACTACTGGCTTGGTCTTCATCCGCTACATATTAAGAAGGTGGGTCCCAAACCAATCTATTTCCCATTCTACAACTCACACCTGGGCCACAAAAGCTAAGAGGTGAGTAATCCCAGTTCCATTCTTTTGTTTAAGTGAGATGACCTGATACATGAATACCTACAAAAGTGACTGTGGATTTTTAATTTTTGGTAAGCAAATGTAAAAACCTTTTTTCAAAACTGCAACTGACAAAAGTCAATGTTGGTGAGATATTTCACTACTGATTACTCCCAACCCTCTATCTCCAGCCTAGGCCTCTCCCATGAGTTTCAATTATAGTAATCACGAAAACGACTATCATTTATTGAGTAGTTAGTGATGAGGTTACGGAATACAGCTGAGGTTCAGTGGGGGTGGCGTCCGGAGCCGACGACCAAGAAGAATTCTTGAGGCGTCTCTGGTGCAAAATTGATGGTTTATTAAAGAACGGGTACAGGACCCGTGGGCAGAAAGAGCTGCTGCACCAGGGTTGTGAGGGGTGGCTGTTATATACCATGGGGTTGGGGGAGGTAAGGAAAAAGGGAGGTTGAGGAAATACTTTCATATGTTAAAGAAGATTCACAAGATACCGGAGGCCTTGCCATTGTCAAGTTAAGATTGTTTTTCCCTCTAGCAAGGCATTAACATTAAGATGGTTGGGGGCTTCCTGGAACCTGAAGATTATAAAGACATTTAATTGTATCTACATTCCCTTCCGGAAGCTAGGTTATTGATAGAAATGCTTCGTTCTTATAAACTGCTAAGACATTTGTAAACTGAGGGAGACTTAAGTCTTGCAGGATTGTGGTATCTATAGGTTAACTATTTCTTTGTCCTTTAGGGCAGCCAGGAGTGCCTGAGGAATGTCAGGTACATCCCGGGCGGGGGGTTTGCAGGGTGTCACTTTCCGCTTTGTCCTCGGCTTGCCTTCTGTTCCCTCATCAGTTAGTCTGTATCTAGCACAAGTCTAAGTGGTTTACATATAAACTCATTAATCCGATCAAAAATCCTATCAAGAAGGTATTACTGACTCCATTTCATAGATGAAACTGAGGTACAGTGGTGAGCCCTTTTCCCAAATTACCTCTCCCGTTAGTCATGTTACACAACTATTAGATGGCTAGGAGGAATTCTAACCTAAATAGCATGGCTTCAAAGTGCACTTTCCAATCAATGATACACAATCTCCTCTGTCCAACTGCCTGACAGACACCTCACAGGTCTTTCTCAAACTCAACACATTTAAACTTTATTCCTCATCATCTTTAAACCTGCTTCCTCTACATTCTAACCACGATATTCGCCAACGCTAAAAACCTGGAAGTCGTTCTTCCCTTTCCTTCATTCCGTACTCTTACCCCATTCAAGCCATCGCCAAAAGCCGTTGATTTTGTTTTGTTAACATAAGTGGATCTGACCCCCTTTCTCCCACTACCCATTTCTACCACTATTTCAGGTCCTCGCCTTTGGACTAAATTACTGAAATTACTTTTAGTGCGTCTCCTCGCCCTCAATCTTGCCAGCTTGAATCCACCCTCCACACCGCTGCCAAAATAATCCTTTCTAAATCGTAAATCTTAAAGTTATCAAGTAACGAATCCTCCCACCGAATCACTCTGGAAAGGCAGGAGACCCTGAATACGTGCCTCAAAAACTCATGGGGTATCCCTGAAAGATTCATTGAAAAAAAATTTTTTATTTCTGCTCACTGGCTTGCTCAGGAGCCACAGCTCTTAATCCAGCCACCACGCTGATTTAAGTATTCCTCCGAAAGCAGTGCCTTTAGGGATCGCTTGTACCTAAAACTTCCGCCCCTAACACGTCTCCAACACTCACTCGAGGCCGCGGTCCAGGGAATTTTTCTGACAAAAGCCACGGGCCGTCTAATACTCGTACGCAGCGCCACGGCACCCCTCACTGCAGAAGCCGCCATCTTTAGATCGAGGACCTCTGTGACCTGCGGTCGCGACCCCGGAAGAACCTGGAGGACCTGGGGCAAGGCAATCTGCTTCCGGGTCGGAAGAGGCTGGACAAGACATGGGGAAGATGGCGGCGACAGTGGGCTCTGTAGCGACGCTGGCGGCAGAGCCGGGGGAGGACGCTTTTCGGAAGCTTTTCCGCTTCTACCGGCAGAGCCGCCCCGGGACCGCAGACCTGGGAGCGGTCATTGACTTCTCGGCGGCCCACGCAGCCTGCGGCACGGGGCCTTGTGCCCACAAGGTACAGACAGAGGAGCTGCCCGCGCCCCCGGTCACCTCGCCATGCTCCTTGGAGGGACTTCAGGGACCTCCTCACCTCTTTTGGCTTACAGATGAGTGTTATTGAGTAATTCCCGCTCGCGGAGTTTAATTATCCACGGAGCGTCACACTTCGGCTGTGAAGAGCTGTGCTACGGGTTCCTCCACGCGGCCAATCCTGGCTGCGGCCTCAAAGAATGCTTGGGAATTGGTGTTCATTCCTAACATTAACTGTCCATTTGCATCTCTATTTCGATTTGTGTAAAAACGCATAAACCGTGTTCATAGGTGTTAGGAAAGCGCTCTGCGGCTTGAAAAAAACAACTACCCGAGTACTCCCAGAACTGAGAGGGATGGATGTTGTTAGATAAATCGGTCTCCATAAAACTGGTCCTGTCGTCCCTAGGCCTTTTAGAAAGAGAGTGTTGAAAAAGTGAGATGATCTCTCCACGCTTGAAAGTAAAGGGCAAATGAATCCAAACACGATCCATTATTTCTACTTTTCCCCGTGAAAAGTAAGAAAAGCAACATAAAGGAGGACGGGGGGGCACAGGGAAAATCACAATATACTATAATGCGTAATTTCTTTACAATCGCTGTAACACTGAAGATCCCTGATCCCTTAATTTGGTTTTGGTGTTGTCCACAGATGGCTGGATGAAGGATTCTTTCTAAGCTTCCTATAGCTGTCAATAAAATCGGAATGCTCTAGTACCACCATATTTGTTTAGAACTCAGCTTCTTAGAAATTTCATTCGTTAGCAGAAATGGTCTTAGAGTTGTCAAAATAGCATACAGGAAGTCAGCTCTCTAATAATATACATGGGTCAGACCCTCAGCTCCTTTTGCCTATATTTTGCTGCAATACTTAAATACTTTTAGAATGGGGGCGCCTGGGTTGCTCATTCGGTTAAGCATCTGACTCTTGATTTCAGCTCAGGTCATGATCTCAAAGTAGTGTGCTGAGCTTTGGAGCCTGCTTAAGATTCTCTCCTTCTCCCTCTGCCCACCCTCTTGTGTGTGCGTGTGTGCACTCTCTTTCTCTTAAAAATACTTTTAGAATGTAAGCCTCTGTGAAGAGGATATTGTGTCTAGCACCATATCTAAAACAGTAAGCACTCAATAAATACACTATCCGTTGAGTAGGTAAAAACTTGGGTGTTTAGGGGCGCCTGGGTGGCTTAGTCAGTTAAGCATCTGCCTTTGGCTCAGGTCATGAGCCCTGGTCGTCGTCGGGCTCCCTTTTCGGCAGGGAATCTGCTTCTTCCTCTCACTGTCACTCTCCCTCTGTGCTCTCCCTCTCTCTCTTTCTCATATAAATAAATAAGAATTAAATCTTAAAAAAAAAAAAAACTTGGGTGTTTAGTTCTTCAGCTCAAAACAGATTGAAAGTAGCAAACCGGAGAAGAAAGTTGCTCTAAGAGCAACTGATGAGCAGTGGAGAAAGTGACGGCTAACAGGCAGGGGTGGAAGCAGGACTTTTTTTTAAAGCCTCAGAGGTTTGTTTCAGCTTAGCATGGAGAATAGGTCCACAAACTTACTTCAGCTATGAGGGTGTTGCTGAATTACAGTGCATTATTAAGTATGGTCTATTTGAGAAATCATTACAAATGTTTGAAATAAAAACATCTTATCAGTACCTGGAACAATTGGCTGGTCAGGACTCTCAAAGAGTTCCAGATAGCCATTTTATTACAGAGACTGGTAGTACACCAGCCTAGTTGGTGTTTTTTTCTGGAATTCTCTACACTTGGTGAAGTTGATAGGATAAGAGATCATGTCTTTTTGGAAGAGAACATTTGATGTATTCTAAGGCAAGCCAGACTCTTAAGTTTATTATTAATGAAGGAATAAAGGTTTTTGTTTTCTGAATGTCCTCACTTTAGTGACTGAATGTTGGATCCCTTAACCAATTTAATGAGCCATCTGTAAGATGCTCTTACATGCAAAGAAAACTTCATGAGCCCCTGAAAAACTTAATTTCTCAGTAATTAACAAAGACAAAAGCTCTGAGTTTCAGTTTGAAGTTTCATCTAAAAGAGAATAAATATTGTACTTTCAGCAAGCAGGGTTTCCAGTGTTCTACTGAAACAGTTATTCTGTCTGGTTGGAGCACACTCTTCCATTCTCTTAACCTCCCCTGCCTGATGTTCCTCATAGGTCTGGTTAAACACCAACTGTATACAAGTGCCTCAGAAGCATTACTGTTGGGCCTAATTGAGGTGAACAGAATTTTGACTGAAGATATTTCAGTACATCTCTCACGATTTAGAGTCAAAAGAAGTCCACAGAGGTGTGGTGTCAGACAAAAAGGTAGTCTTGTAGGCCAAAATCAGACTGGTTCTCATACTGCTTAATTTTATATTGCATTCTAGTGTTGGTTAGTATATAGATGAGAAAACTTGAGCTCTAAGAAGTTAAGTGACTTATCTAAGTCTTACATCAAGTAAGTGGTAGAACTAAGTTTAGGAGCCCAGACTTAGGACTCCTAATTTTTGCCTCATACCAGAAACACCTTTAGAAGTTTGAGATTCTCAGATCTGACCTGCAAAATAGCTTTAGCCCTCCAACTTCTCTTTCCTTCCTGCCAGGTGCTCAGATCTCAGTTGAGTGTGTCTTCCGTCAGTGACCACGATGCACATAGAGCAGGACTTCAGCCAGTCAGCAAGTGGCAAGCCTATGGACTACAAGGCTATCCTGGTGAGTGCGGCTGACCTCAGAAGACAAAATCATATAATCATTTGTCTAATTTCAGGAGAGGATTTGTAAGCGGGTTAATAGACAAAGGGGAAAACTAAACACAGATATATTTTGCTCCCAAACTCCTTTTAAATTCTGCCTCATTAAGATTTCCATTTATTTAGCATTCCCAAAGGTTAGAACAGGAGTCAGTAGTGCCAGGGCGCCTGGGTGGCCCAGTTGGTTGGGCACCTGCCTTCAGCTCAGGTCATGATCCCAGGGTCCTGGGATCGAGCCCCACGTCGGGCTCCCTGCTCAGTGGGGAGCCTGCTTCTCCCTCTCTCTCTCTGCCTGCCATTTCCCCTGGTTGTCTGTCTCTCTCTGTGTCAAATAAATAAATTAAAAAAAAAAAAAAAAAGTCAGTAGTGCCTTCCTTAAGTGCAGAAAGTGACACACCAGGTACAAATCAAAAATTAGCACATTGACTCTGGGCTCCCTGCCACGACTCCAAACAACTACTCTGGCAGAAGAACCACTTTGAATGATGGAACAATTCATAATGGTCGCTCTGATCACAAAGTCTCTGTTCTCGTGTGGTAAAAAAAAGAAAAACAACTTAAAAATTGTTGCTATTATTAAGGCTGAGCTTTTGAAAAGAACGTTAGTTAATGAGATCAAAAGCCCTAGTAGACTAAATAATTTAGCATTTTGAACTTCAATAATATTGGGTAGCTCACATTACAGATCTAGAAATTAAGAACATGATGAAAAATGGGTAATGTTTTTAATCTTTTTTTGAGTAAACTCTACCCCTAGTGTGGGACTCAAACTCATACCCCAAGATCGAGAGTCGCATGCTACTGACTGAGCCGGTCCAGCGCCCTTAATCTTAGGATCATGGGGTCATTGTAGATGAATTATTATGAACTATTTAGAAAATACAGGGGTGCCTGGGTGGCTCAGTCAGTTAAGCGGCTGCCGTCGGCTCAGGTCATGATCCCAGGCTCCTGGGATCAAGACCCACATCAGGCTCCTCTGACCCCCCCCCCCCGCCCCTTGCTCTCACTCTTTCAAATAAATAAATAAATAAAATAAAAAAGAAAATACAGAAATGCCTTATTTGGTCAAATAATCTTTTATCTGTCTTTCTTTTTCTTGGAGAGGACATAAAGTTAATATTGTATTTGTGATTTCAAATACTGGTTAAAAACAAGAAAAATCCCTAAAAAAAAAATACTAATTTTCATTGTGCCATGGGCCAGGTTTGTGTCATAGCTCTTAATACATTATGACCATTGATGTATTTATTAATAACATAGGACAGCATAACGGTTTCAATACTTCCCTAAAAGGCCTTGTGCACTTTAGTTCTTCGTGAAGGAAGAGTCAAATGATGGCTTTTATGTACGAATGCGTGGCTCCCTGTGAGTTTGGGTGAATGAGGAGCGTGCATCACCAAGTAGCCTTTTATGTACTTTTTATTCTTGAAGGCTGCCCTTGACCTTGCAAGCCTACCTCCTATTTTCAAGGTCGTGTTTCTCTTGCTATGCCCTCTTCTCTTAACAAATTGTTCAGACTACAAAGTTATCAACCCCACTTTGGTTTATCTATTGTCCAAATAGGTATATTGATTTTGAGGTTTTCTAGGATTTCACCCTTAAGCCACATTTTGTGATTTGGTACCTCATTATGTCCTTAGGGACTTCATTCTGTCTTCCCTGACATTTGAAGCTGCATTTAATAGAAGTGTAATGTCCAGAACATGGGAAATGACCATCTCTTATTCAGACTTGATCAGAAGGATTGTGCTTACTTCTGGATTCTGCTTGTTATGAAGGAACCTGAGTGTAACCACAACCTGTCCTTATAAGAATGAGCAGGAAGTCATGGATCTGAAAGAAGAGTAAAACTGAGAGGGAACCTGACAGCATCCAACGTTTGAAAGGTGGTAATAGACACAAAGGGACGGGAGCAGTACATACTAGTGGTTAAGGCCTAGGTTCTGACACAAGGCTACCTGGGTTCAAGTCGTGGCTCTACCATCCACTCTATGACCTTGGGCAAGTTTCTTAATCTTTTTTGGCCTCGGTTTCCTGATAGGTTAAATGTGTATAAAAAGGTGCTCACTTTGTAAGGTTATTGTGAAGATTAAGTGTGAGTACATTGAAGCCCATGCCTGGCACATAGTAAATGATTGATAAATGTTAGCTAGAAAGTTAGAGGTATTTTTGAAGAATGAGAAACTAATTTGGGGATTGCTCTGTGTGTCCAAACCTGAGATCAATGCATGAAAATTAAAAGGAGATAAATATTAATTCAATAAAAGAAAGGGAACAGTTGTCTCAAGTGGATTGCCTAAAAAGGTATTCATTTTCTTGTCACTGGATCAGCGGTATTCTTCCTTTAATCTGATATTTTAGGGAATGTTATAATCTTCATTTTGGGAGATAATGCTGATAGGTGGGTGAGTTGGTGGGGGTTTTCATATCTTTCTTTTTCCTCAAAATATTGACTGTCCTGTCACACTCTTAAATTATTTGGAGAATTTTGCTGGTACATGAAATGCGAAAGTGGCCTCCATAGTCAGAAACAAATGTTCTCATTCCTGTCCTCCAATTTTAGAGGAAGAGGAACACCTTTTGTTCAAAGCCAGTCCCTTCACCTCTTTGATCTCACCTTTTCACCTCTTCCAGCTTTCAAGACCTTGCTCTTCTCCTTTCCTCTCTTCTGTTTTCAACCAGTTCCCCTCTGCTGATTCTTTCACATTGTCTATAAGCATGGTTAGGCCTTTCCCAACCCTAAAAACCATAAACGCCCCTTAAATTCTGTATTCTTCCATGACTGCTCTTCAACCTTTGTTTTGTTTCATAGCCAGACTTCCGCAAGGCATTATCTGCATAATGGTCTCTGCTGTCCCGACTCTAGGGACTTCACTGAGGACAGTTTTTCATCTCTAGTTTTTTTTTTAAAGAATTTATTTATTTGACAGAGAGAGAGACAGCGAGAGAGGGAACACAAGCAGGGGGAGTGGGAGAGGGAGAAGCAGGCTTCCTGCTGAGCAGGGAGCCCGATGCGGGGCTCAATCCCAGGACCCCGGGATCATGACCTGAGCCGAAGGCAGACACTTAATGACTGAGCCATGCGGGTGCCCCTTTCGTCTCTAATTCTTAAGAAAGTACATAATGTGTTTTTGTTGAATGTTTGGAGAACGGATCCTTACCCTGCATAGCATTCCAGGTGAATATTGTTATTTCTCTTTGACACAGGAGAAAAAGGACGTTATATTACTTTCAAGGTCACAAAAGATCTTTTGAGCACACGTGCTGTAGGTATTTGCATCATGCCATACTGAGCGGATGTACTTCACAGCATCTTTCCTCCCTGTTCTGTCAGATTTCAGTCATAGGCAGAAATCACACCGATTATTTTAACTGAGGGAATTTAATATAAGAATTGTTAGCCAGATGCTAGAAAACAAAAAAGGCCGATGGGGAACACTGCGCTATCACAAAGGTAGTAATTGCAGGAAGCAGCTGCCACCTTTATAAATGATAAACACCTGGTGCAGATTTGAGCGGTGACTTTGGGCATTATCAGTTCTAAAGTTTGCTTTGGGGTAACACAGTTGGTAGTTGTGGAATATTTGTTTCTCTTGAGAATTTGTTTCTTTCTTCCCTTCCTCTAAAATCAGAGAATAGGAATGAGAACATTTGCTTATAAATGTGGAAGCCACAAAACCTGAGCAAAGGGGGATAGGGAATAAAAAATTAGTGGGTATAAGGACGATATAAGGTAAATTATATCAATAACTGATGGAGAATTTCCTCCTCTCCTTTTTTCCCTACCTGTCCTTTTGTATAGGATTTGTTTTTATCCCAAACCCCTTCCTCCCAGGTTACCAGTGGCACTGGGTGAAGCAGTGCCTTAAGTTATATTCCCAGAAACCGAATGTGTGTAACCTGGACAAGCACATGACCCAAGAAGAGACCCAGGACCTGTGGGAACAGAGCAAAGAGTTTCTGAGGTAAGTGTTCATATTCAGCTCAGCTCACTGCACATCTTTAGAGGACCGACTCCAGAACAATGCAGTGAAAGTAACTGACCTGCTTTTTCCTTGTTTCCCTGCAAAAACAGCATAATTGTATTCTTTGCCCTGGGAACATTTGGACAGATGCTTTGACAGTTACATTCACTTGAGATCCATTTTAAAGATTTCCTTATCGTAGTTTGACTCTCGAGTTCATCCTCCTTAATCATCAGCTGGTCCATTTTCATTCAGCTTCAGCCCTTTTTCTACTTAAAGTGAGCTCCAGGGGCACCTAGCTGGCTCAGGTGGTAGAGCATGCAACTCTTGATCTCGGGGTTGTGAGTTTGAGCCCCACATTGGGTGTGGGGAATACTTAAAAAAATAAAATCTTAAAAAAAAATAACGTGAGTTCCTTTGAAGACTTGTGGTATCCTTGAAAAAATTAACGCTAAAAGCTCTTTATTTCTACTCTCCTCGATGAAGTCAGTGCTACTAGCAATTTTATGGTAGGTCAGTTGTTCCTCATGAGAACTAATGCAGCTTAATGTTGAATCAACATTTATTCATTCACAAATATATAATTCTTTTTAAGTCAGGTGCCCCATCATTCCACAAATATTTATTGAGGGTTAATTGTGTACCAGGCATGATGCTAAGCACTGGAGATACAAAGATTCATAGGACACTGTCCTTGTTCTCAGGAGTGCATAGTCTATGGCAGGAACTCAGTGTCAACAGGAATAATTATAGGGGGCGCCTGGGTGGCTCAGTCGTTAAGCATCTGCCTTCGGCTCAGGGCGTGATCCCAGGGTCCAGGGATCGAGCCCCACTTCAGGCTCCCTGTTCTGCTGGAGCCTGCTTCTTCCTCTCCCACTCCCCCTGCTTGTGTTCCCTCTCTCGCTGGCTGTCTCTCTCTGTCAAATAAATAAATAAAATCTTTTTTAAAAAAAGGAATAATTATAATAGAGCTTAGAAAGTGTTTAGAGAATAGGTGTTTAGAGAAATGCTGTGGGGGCCAGAGGGAGAAATAATTCCTCTAGGCAAAAAGAGGTGTCGAAGAAAAAATTACTTTGTAATTGAGTCTGTTATCCTCTTTCTCCTCTGTCCATTTGAACTGGGTCTTTGAAAATGATTAGGAGTTTGTCTGTCAAAAGAGCAAGAAGGCTGTTTGGGGAAGAGAAAGCAGACTGAGCAAAGAGGTAATATTCAAGGTACAGTAAGTTGTTCTGTGAAATAGCATAGAATGTGGGAGTTCTTGTGTTTATTCAACAAATTCCTGCTTGAGTGTTAGAGATTCAGTGACCAAAGACGCAGTTCCTGCTTTCATGGAATTTGTAGGTTAGCTGAGGGCAGAGACATATAATTACATCGTTTGGCAGGTACAGAGATAGAGTTTATAAGATACTATGGAAATAGATACTCAGGTGGCTAGATTAGAGGTAGTTTATAGAAGATGCTTCCTGGAAGTGATGGCTAGAATTGGCAAGAGATGAAGCGGAAGAAGTAGGTTAGGGCCAGACTATAAAGGTTTTAGTGACGTAAAGCACTAGGTCTAGAGTCCGATCACCTTGGTTCACTTCCCAGGTCTGCCACTTACTAGGTATGTAAATTTGAGCAAGTTTCTTAACCTTTCCATGTCTCATAGTAGTCCTTCCCTCATTTAACAGTGTGAGAATTAAACAAGGTAATATGCAAGAAATCTTAAGAGCAGTCCATTAAAACCACTGTGCTGGCCTTGTGTGTTCTGTTTGGACTTACGATCTCTTTCAGAAACTGTCATACTAATTCCAACAGGGAAAGTAGAAGATTTCCTTTAGTTGAAAGGGGAAAGGAAAACTAAAATTCGTTGTTTTTTCTTTAAAGCCTTCTTGGTCTGCAAGTTATGGGAAAGGCAGGAGCATTGGGAAACACCCCCTATAAACTCTTAGTGATGTCTTCTTTAGAACTGAGAGTAAAGTAAAGGAAGGTCATGGTTGAGTGAAATTAGTCAGAGAGCTTAGAGTTTGAGGTTGAACCAGCCTGTGTTTTTAAGTAATTGATTTTTTTCCTTCTGACAAACGACTGCAGAAATCCCAGTTGCCATCTTCTAAGATAGTTCAGATGACCTCTTTAATAAATCATCCTGTAAATAATGGTGAAGGGCTTTTTTTGTTTTCTGGGTTTTTTTGTCTTGTGAATATAGCAAAAATAAAAAACGTGGTAGTCCTATCTTCTGTTGTCAAGGGTTGGAAGAAAGTGATAGACTCAGACATTGCTGGTGGCATCAAAAATCGACTAGAACCTTAGTTCTTCTTCTGTCACTATGTGGTGTGTGTTTTGGTTACCTCACCTGGGAAACGAAGGGATTGGACTGGATAAGCCATTTCAGGTGGTTGGATCATGGTTGGAGTCACCTGGACAGTACATGCCAGCTCTCCCCACTTTCCCAGAGCAGGTCAGAAAGGGAGAGGGTTTGTCATTGAAGAAGATTCCCTAGAGATTCTGATTATTGACCATAATTGAGAGCTGCTGAGCCAGAGGATCTCTAAGGATTCTTTTCCATTTTAACTTTCTAGGTTTCTTTAGTCAGGGAAGAAGAAACTTTTAAGTAGGAAATGAAGAAGAAATGCTTGAACTTAAGGGAAAAATAAGTCTTCACAAAATTAGGGCACCTCAGTTCTGTTTTGTTCAGAGTTCATCGTGAGTGACTACTGTAGCTAGAGATTCTTACGCGAGGTTACAGTAGGTAGGAATAAGCATCTTCGTTGCGGCATTACTCGTAATAGAGGGAGGAATGAGAAACAAGCCAAGTGTCTGTCAGCTAGAGATCAGATAAATCAAATATGATGTACCCCAGCAGTAGAATGCAGCCACGATACCGGCATTCAAAAATCTTAACTCTAACTCTTTAGCAAATACAGGAGAGCTACCATCATAATACATAAAATCAATTTTCAGCGTCTGCGTCCTGGCCGCCTTGGTCTGAGCCACCCTCATTTACTGCGGTAGCCTCCTCGTCTGTCTCCCTGTGTTTGTTCTCATGCCTCTTCAGTCTGTTTGCTTTTTTTAAGATTTTATTTATTTGGGGCGCCTGGGTGGCTCAGTCGTTAAGCATTTGCCTTCGGCTCAGGGTGTGATCCCTGCGTTATGGGATTGAGCCCCACATCAGGCTCCTCTGATGGGAGCCTGCTTCTTCCTCTCTCACTCCCCCTGCTTGTGTTCCCTCTCTCTCTGGCTGTCTCTCTGTCAAATAAATAAATAAAATCTTTTAAAAAAATGAATTTATTTATTTATTTATTTGAGAGAGAGTGCACGCTCATGCATGAGCCGGGGGTGGGGGAAGGCAGCTGACAGAGGGACAAGCAAACTCCACATTTGGCAGAGAGCCCGGTGCAGGGCTCTATCTCAGGGCCCCCAGATCATGACCTGAGCGAAAGTCAGACGCTTAACTGACCAAACCACCCAGGCGCCCCTCTTCAGTCTGTTTTCTGATTGAGTGTGGAGATCCCGGCACCTCTCTTACAGTTTCTCATCTGCATTACTGCAGTTCAGTTCTGTTGCAATCATCCAGTCGGCAGGGGCAGCACAAGTTAAGGGCATGGTCTCCAAGCCACCCTCACTTAGGACACCAGCCACAAGGAGATCCCAAGCTACCAACACTTCTGAACAACTGGTTACAAATTCAGGGAAGTTCCCATGACCCCCTCAGGTTCATAACTCACTAGAACAACTCACAGAATTTAAGGAAGAAATTCAAGTATGTAATCATACTTATGATTACAGTTTTATTATAAAGGATACAAATCAGGACCATCCAACAAAGAAATTTGTGAGGCAATGTCTGGGAGGGTCGTGAAGGCAGAGCTTCCGTGTCCTCTTTCCATGGAATCAGGATGTGTCATTTTCCCAGGAACCTCTCCCAAACTTAGTATTCAGTTTTTTTGAAGGGCTTCACTACTGAGGCATGATTGACTGAATTACTAGTCACATGATTTTACCCAGCTTCTAGCCCCTACCCAGCCCCTGAGGTTTAGCTAGTATCACTTGACTGAAAGCCTCAATCCCTCTAATCACACGGTTGGTCTTTCTAATCTGACAAGCTAACATCCTGAGTCATCTTCTTAGCATAAACTTTGTGTTCCTCAGGGCCCACTCAGAATAACAAAGATACTCCTATTCCTCCCAGAAATTCAAGGATTTAAAAGCTCTCTCCCAAGAAGGAGGGACAAAGGCCAGTGAAAATCCTTAGAATAAAATCAAAAGTTTTTTTTTTTTATCATGCCTCCAAGACCCTGGTGATCCGGCCCCCAGCCACCTCCAACTTCATCTCCTACCGTTCCTTTTTATTTATTCTGCTCCAGCTGTAGTAGCCTCCATGCTGTTCCCTTCAACACATCAGACATGCTCAGATTCGTTGGACAAGCTCTTCCTTCTACCTGGAAGGCTCTTCCCTTAGATAACCAATGACTTGCTTCCTTTAAGTCTTTGGGTCTTATCGTCTTATGAGAGATGATTCCCTTATCGTTAAATTAAAAACTCTCCCATTTTCCCTCACTCTTTATCCCCTTGCCCTCTGTTCTTATTCTTCAGTGCACAGTAATTACCAAATAAATATTTGTGGAATTAATTAGTGGATCCTTTCTTGTACCTTTTGAATTTTGTGAATATATTATCTATTCAAAAATAACTTTTTAAAGAATAAGACAAGGGGAGATATTAATTTAAATAAAGCAGCTTTGCTTTATCTATTCCATAAGTTAGCTTATGAAATGCTTTGCATCCATTTTTGCGTATGTGAAAGTTTTTTCCATTAATGTCCTCAATGTGGAAGCAGAATTAATCCCTTCCCCTTTTCTACTCCTTTAAGACTTTGTGATGCTATTATAAGCACTTGTTATAGTGAATCCAGTCATGGTGCTCTTCTCCCTCCCACTGCCATGCCATGCCCCTCCTCTGCCCCAGACCTTGAAGTGTTTGTAACCTCAGTGCTAACCACAGTTCTTTGTATATATTAGAAAGTGCTCTTTAAATATACTTTAAATTGATACCCCTCCGTTAGCCTGATAAAAACATGCTGAATTTGAGAACGATCAATTAAAGACTATATATAGTACCTTTCCATCTTATTTTCATTTATTAAATAATGTACATTTGTGTTTTAGGAAATATTTGATGCTAAGACAGATATGAAGATTAAAATTCGCTCCCTGCCTTTGAGGAAGGGACTGTTAAAGGAAGAATTTGGGTACTTACATACAGAATTTATAACACAGGAACCATGTAGGCGAATAAAAGTCGCAAGGTGCTATGAGGCACAGTGGAGGGAGAGACTGAAACTAGGACAGATTTCCCGTAAGAAGTGAGGTTAATATGCACAAAAGCAAGTCAGAAAAATCTGTGCGGAGAGGAGGGTAGGAGAGGACAGAGCATTTCAGTAGAGAAAATTGTATGGCCAGAGGCACAGCCATGAAGGATGGGGAGGGTAGGGCACCCTGCGGGGAAGGATTGGCCGTGAGATAGGAAATTTAAGAACCGCATTATTAGGGGAGTTGCATGCCTTATGGCAAAGTGTGGGCTTTGTCCTATAGACAGTGGGGATTCATCAAAATTATTAACAGATTTTTCACTTTAGAAAGGTAATTTTTTTTTTAAGATTTTATGTATTTATTTGGATAGGGAGCACAAACCAGGGGAGCAGCAGAGGGAGAGAAGCAGGGAGCCCAACGCAGGGCTTAATTCCCGGCCCGCAGATTCATGACCTGAGCCAAAGGCAGACACTTAACCTATCAAGGCATCCAGGTACCCTTAGAAAGGCAATTCTTGGCAGTGAGGAATATGGACTGAAAATACAGTTGTTGAAAAAACACAGTTAAGAATTTAGCTTAACAATGGAAAAGACATTGTCAGCAACGCTTGGTGACCAAGAGATGATGAGAAGTGAGAAACAAGAAGTTAAGGATTATCCACAAATCTCTCAGTAGCACTTATAGGGTAAAACTGAAGTTTTTGATGTGGGTTTTTTTTCCCAGTTTTATTGACATAATTGACAAACAATATTATATTAGTTCGAGGTGTACAACGACTTGGTATGTGTATATTGCAAAACGATTATCGTGGTAAGTTAAGTCACCTCACATAGTTATAAATTTTTTTCTCGTGATGAGAACTTTTAAGCAAATACACAATACAGTTTTGTTAACTGTAGTCACCATGCTGTGCATTAGATCCTCAGAACTTACTTATCTTATAACTGGAAGTTGTACCTTCTGACCACATTCAGTCACCTCACCCACACCCACCCACCCTCACCTTTGGCAGCTTTCAATCTTTTCTGTTTCTGCAAGTTTAGATTTTTTAGATACCACATACAAGTAAGATCATACAGTGTCTTTCCCTGTCTTTTTTTTTTTTTTTTAAGATTTTATGTATTTATTTGATAGCACAAGCAAGGGGAGCAGCAGGCAGAGGGAGAGGGAGACTCAGGTGTCCTGCTGAGCAAGGAGCCTGATGGGACCATGTCCTGAGTCGAAGGCAGACATTTAACCGACCGAGCCACCCAGGCGCCCCTTTTCTTTCCCTGTCTTAACATTTCACTTAGCACAATGCTCTTAAGGTTCATGTCATCACAAATGAAAGGATTTCCTTTTTTATGGCTGAGTAATATTCATTTATGTGTTGTGTATCATGTTTTCTTCATCCATCCATCCATCAATGGACACTCAGGTTGTTTCTTTGTCCTGGCTGCTGGAATTCTTTATGTAAAGCTGTGGAGGTTCCTCCAAAAGTTAAAAATAGGATTATCAGAGGATACAGCAATTGCACTTCTGGGTATATATCCAAAGGAAAAAAAAATCAGTGTCTCAAAAAAATATCTGCCTCTCCATGTTCATTGTAACATTATATACTAAGATTTTTAATGGAAATAGGATTAGAAGAAGAGAAAGAGCAGAGATGATCCTTAGTGTGGTTTGGGGATTAATATTTTTGAAATGCCTTTGGAGTATCCAGGCAAAGATGTCCAGTATGCCTTTGGAAATAAGGAACTGAGCTTAGAAGTGAAGTCAGAGAGAGGGAGATGTGTCAGTTACACATAAAGACCATAGTAAAGTGGGGTGCACAGCTGGCTCAGTCAGTAAGCAACTCTTGATCTTGGGGTCATGAGTTTGAGCCCCACCTTGGGTGGAGATTACTTAAGTAAATAAAATTTTTTAAAAATGATTGAAAAAACAAATATCTATAATAGGATTTTTAAGGCTTTTTATCACAAACAACCTTAGATATTTTCTGCCCCGAGTGAGTACTTTTGCTTTCATAATGATTCATTAATGTCCTTGAAGCAAAGAAGGAAAGGAAGTACCAGTGCTTAGTTATGACTCTCAAACTACCACTGCACAAAGAGTGGACAAGCAGGACGGTTCATTTCCACCCAGTTAGGGTACAGTTGAAAGCAGCACTAGAGGACGTGATTGCTGAGAGAAATACCAGCACTTACATAAAGCACTTATCCATGACAGAAAGTGAGCAGACTGCTGTGTGGGCACATTCACCAGGGGAGAAGGTGGCCAGCTCACCCATCCGTCATCGCCATGCCAGTGCTTGGAGCCACAGCAGGGGCGGGGAACATAGCATGTTTCTGTTTGCAGTGAGAACCAATAATCAGGGTCATACTTGCTTGAAAACATTCTTTTGGATAATTGGATAAAGATTTAAAGTTAGGTGCCAGCGTAACCCTTGCATTCCTTAGAGTGGATATGGCAGATCTGTTGGCCCTGAGCCTTCCTGGCCTGGCCTCCTTTTAGACAAGTCAGTTTTAAAAAGAGAACAGCCCACCCGCCTTTTTAATCTGTCAGTATTTCCTGCTTGAAGATCATCTGGGAGTGGGTAAAACTTGGTTTTGGCCTTAAACTATTCACAGTGTTCAAGACTGAATTTTTTGGAATCCTTGTTGCCCCAAGCCCGTAGGGACTAGAATGGTCCCTAACTAATGCTGAGACAGGGAATGGCTAGTGTTGGCCAGTCCTGCTCTCACATCTTGAAGGCAAGCCCTAAAATTGTTGTTACTTTCCTACCAGAAATTCCATACAAAGACAAGAATTGAAATTGTGTTCTCAGAGGGTATGAAATGAGGGGTGGAATCTTATACCTACGTAGGTCTGACACATACACAAAACGTGTGTGTCTATAGAATCATCCTCAAAATGGCACACTCAGTGATCACAACTATTCTTTCACTATACAAGTCTTTAAGGTTTTTTTTTTTTTTCCTTTTTGTTAGGTGGCCTGGGCTTAATGCTTTTACACCCTTAACACCAGTCCCCCTCAATAATACAAGGCAAAGCCCAGAGCCTCTCTTAAAGTGACACAATTAAGGTAGAAAAGAGATGTTCTTTTGGTTTTCTAAAAAAGGAACAAATTTTAAAAGGTATAGGATGATTGTATTCATGCTTGATTATTACTATGACTTTGATGATTTTATTGATAATAAAACCATAAGCCTGTGTTAATTATAATACTGTATGCCCTGTTCTTAAGGAACATTAGACTGACTCTTTGTGGAAAAGCAGCTTGGTGATACTATATCAAATGTCTAAAATACCATTGCCTTCTGAATTTTATTGATTCATTCATTCATTCATTTTTTTAGAGACAGTAGTGGAGAGGAGAGACAAAGGGAGAGGGAGAGAGAGAATCTCAAGCAGGCCCCACGCTCAGTGTGGAGCCCGACGCAGGGCTTCATCTCACAGCCCTGAGATCCTGACCTGAACCAAAATCAAGAGCAAATCCTTGACTGACTGAGCTACCCAGGTGCCCCCTGAATTATTTTTAGAGCTGCATTGTTGTTATCTTTATTTGTTTAGGTCAATCTAATTTTGATATAATAGTATGAGTTCTTCATCAAGGATAAAATGATCCTTCATTGATCTAGAAAGGTGGAAGGTGTTTTGGCTAGAATAGTGTTTCTCAAAGTGTGGTCTCTCTTTCAGCAGCATCCCCATCTCTTGGAAACTTATTAGAAATGCAGATTCTTAGGCTCCATCCTAGACCTACTAAATCAGAATTTATAGGCCTGGGCCCAGCCATTTGAGTTTTAACAAGCCCTCTAGGTGATTCTCCTGAGCATTAAAGTTTGGAAACCACTTGGCAGAAACTAAGTGGGATACACACTGGTAACCACAGTATTCACATGAGTCTGGAATTGAGAAGTCATTCTTATTTTTCTATCTCAAGGCTACTAAAATAGATGATGTTCTCCAGAAGGGAACATCAGAGAGTTCTTTTATTTGTATCTTTAGCTGAAGAAACATTGGTAGAACTCAGATTGTGTTAGTAACTATGAATTCCTTCCCCGCCCCCCCCCCAGTTTTTAGTTTTTACACATAGTAAATGTAAATAGTGAATAATGGTTCTGCATGGTAACTGTTCATATCAGCTAGTTGTAGTCACTGGCCACACATATATATTGTTTCCCCTGAATTGCTAATCATTATCTGTCTTCTTTTGTGCCAGGTGTCCCCAAGGCCACACCCAAGTTTGGTGATTCACCAGGAGGGCTCAGCATATAGCTGTCCTCATAGATAAAATTTATTCCAGTTCAAAGAATACAAAGCAAAATCAGTGAAGGGAAAAGATGCATTGAGCAAAGTACTGGGAAAACCAGGCTCAAGCTTCCAGGGTTTTCTCCTATTGAAGTCACACAAGGTGTGCTTAATTCCCCCAATAACAAGTTGTGACAACATGGGTGAAATGTTATCTGCCAGGGAAGCTCAGTGCCCAGATTCTTACTAGGGGCTGTGTCTCTGTGTGACACATACCAAACTCCAGACTCCCAGAAGGAAAGCAGCTGTTTAGCATAAACTGTATTATTTTGCACAAAAAGTTTAGGCACGGTGAGCAGCAGTTCTGGGAATGATATGAACCTCCCCAGATTCCAAGTTCCACATGCCTGCCAACAACCAACCTTGCAGGCAGGCCTTTCAGAGAATAGCCATCAGATCTGCTCTGCCGCTTTTCTGCACCACTCTCCTAAGTAAATCGGTGTTTGTTCCATTCCTTTTAGCTACTGGTCTTGATGTATATTTGTGTCACGATGTCCTTAGAATGTAGACTTTGTGAGGACAGATAGCATCTATTCTCTAAACTCTGTCAAACATCAAGACGAGTGCCACTTACAGTGTGAGCCTCTAATAAATCCTTTGCCTCTGCTCCCGTGGTATGCCAGTATTGCCCACTGCTCCACTCTGTTTAAATGCTGGCCATTCGTCAGTGCCACGTTCAACTCCCAACAATGCCATGAGGCCTTAACTGATTAGACAGCTAACTTTGAGCTCCTTTTTTTAAATTCCAGTGGCCCTCAAAGTCTTGTGCTACTCAGTTTAGTACAGATTTTATACTGCCTTGAATTTCCCTTCATTTTTTCTTATACTTATCTGTCGTCTCTTGTCAAAATATGAACTCCTTAAAGCAATCTAATGTTTTCTTTTATAAACCTCAGTGATTCTTGGACCAAAAAAATTTGTTCAATTACTGATGTAAATTACATAGGAAAAACAAGCCCTAAAATTATTAGGCCTAGCATTCTTGTATTTTTAGATATTTAGAGGTAAATCAAAGAAGCTTTTTCCTCTTTAGAAAAAGAGTAGTTAATCCCATAGATTTGATCAGACAGGATGTAATTGCAGAAAGGGCACCTCTCTGTTTTGCAGAAGCCTCCTGTGTTTGAACAAGGGGATGTCAGAAACCAAATCAATTACAGTGGTCCTTAATTGTTAGCTAAGCCTCAATTATCTAAGCTATGTTAGACAGGGTTGAAGAAGTCATGTTAAACCAGTTATTTTTGATTGTATACAATGTATATTTTGCCAAACTTTTTCCCCCAACCTATAATTCTGGGAAGCCACCATCATTATAAACATAGTGATAGCTATGATTAATCATACATCACTTTCAGCAGACCAAACGGAACATGCTCTATTAGCCAAATCTTCAATTACCCGTAGTGCCCTTGGTCCCATTTTGATTGGACAGGTAAAGACATTTCTGTGTTGTTCTTGTTCTATCATTATTGAGATGCTGGAGACTTGCCATTTAAAATTGATCCCATCCAGCAAAGGGTTTAGAACCAAGGACTAAAAATTAGAAATGCTAACATGGGGGCACCTGGGTGGCTTAGTTGGTTAAGCATCTGCCTTTGGCTCGGGTCATGATCCTAGGGTCCTGGGATTGAGCCCCACATCAGACTCCCTGCTCAGTGAGGGAGTCTGCTTCTCCCTCTCCCTCTCCCCCTGCTTGTGTTCTGTCTCTCTCTCTCTGTTGCCCCTCCCCCTGCTTGCTCTCTGTCACTCTCTCCCTCTCTCTCTGACAAATAAATAAATAGAATCTTTAAAAAATAATAATAAAATAAAATTGATCCCATTCATCAGATGATTTAGAACCAAGGACTAAAAATTAGAAATGCTAACATGGGGGCATCTGGGTGGCTCAGTCGGTTGAGTGTCCGACTCTTCATTTCCGCTTAGGTCATGATCTCAGGGTCCTGAGATCGAGCATGCACACTCTCTCTCTCTCAAATGAATAAATCGTAAAAAAAAAATAAAAGAAAAGAAAAAAAAGAAAAATGCTAACATGTTTTTAGTGTTATTATATTTTGGTCAACTCATCTGTCTGTTCCCACTTCACCTATTGAGATCTTTGCTAACAGCTTACACCAAGGAATACCAGATTCTATGCATGCAAAGGTCTGTTGCTGCCATTTGAGGTGAATAAATCCTCTTTTGTCCCCACTCTTCACAGGTACAAAGAAGCAAATAAACGGAGACCCCGAAGTTTACTAGAGAAGTTGCGCTGGGTGACCCTAGGCTACCATTACAACTGGGACAGTAAGGTATGAAAAGTTCCTTGCAGATTCCATTGTCTTCGCTTTTACACTCCTTGGGCTCCATAGTTGGATATCTTCTGGCCAAGCTTACAAAGTATCAGATTATCCATTTGTGAAAGGATCTCTTTCATTTATCTGTTAAAATCGTCTTGATAACAGTGTCTCAAGAGAAATGAAGAATTTCTCCCAAGAGAAAATTTCTTCATATGCCCTTAGGTTGTATTATTTCATCAGAAGTCATTGGTGCTTTCTCTAATTACGTTTCAGGGATACAGATTTTTCTTTACTGCATGCAAGAGCAATTCTCAATTAAAACTTTTATTTCCATTATTGTTGAGTGTTGAGTTTTTATTTTCTACATAATATCTGTTTGGAGTAAAAGGAGCTCCATATACTTCTGCTGTTCTCCTCCATCAACTCAGGGAAGACACCTTTGCCTGCTGTATAGGTCTGAGCAAGACACAGATAGGAAAGAATGTCCTGCAGTTAACAAAGTTAGGTGTTTTCTTGAGGTACCGTTTCTTCTTTCCTGACCTCCATGCTTCCAAAAGTACCTCCTTTATCACAGGCAGCCTAGTGCCTCTTGTCCCCATAAGATGTTTGCCACCAAGCAGAAGGACTAATTCTGAGAATAAACTAAATAAACAGATTGGTATAGACCGTCTTCCTGCTAACTGCTTTCTAAAAGCTCCATAGTTTCAGTCAACCCAGCTTATTAACAATTATATTAACTGCTCAAAATAATGATAAATGTTGCTCAGAAATGTTCATGATATAATTCTTAATTTCAGCGATGGAGATTCAGTGGAAGAGTGGATAGCTGTGTTTGGGGAAATAGCCAGGTGATTCTCTCTGGGTTAGCCAGCCCAGGTTTGAGTCTATCCTTCCATAGAATAGTGCATACCTCATAAATGGGGGCTCAAAGGCATAATGCCCACATCATGATTACAGCAGTGCCTGCTTGTTCTGAGTAGCTGAATACATTAACACGATACATATTAGCTTATTGTTTTTTATGATGTTACATTTATTGCTGATACTGTTATTCCCCAAGGACTTAAAGTTACTCTCATTTACTAAGAAAAATGTGGAGTGAAAAATTATCAGAAACTCAGAGTGACTCAGTGGAGAAAAGTGGAAGAGAAGTAGGAAGACTAGTGCATAGATAGGGTAGGGTCGAAAGCCCACAGAGGTAACCTAGTGCTAGAACGGTAGCTCTAACTGGTTGATCTTATGAAGGACTGAAACATGAAAGGGTAGAGGAAACCTTAAAGTTCTCTAGCTATATCCTTAGTTTTGGGAAATTAAATGGGAACTCTTATTTGCAGTTCAGGAAAAAATAGAACACAGAAATTCCAACTGAAGAGGCTTGGCCATCCATTAAAGACCTTTCACAAAAGTCTTCCTTAACCTGAAGTTAAGCTCACTTCTGGCCAAAGTGAATACATTCTCCCCAGAGCTGTGCCTCTATTGCTACATGTGATGTGAGACAGAATTGGGTTTGCTAATCTGGTTTGAGGTTGTTGGGCAAAGGGAGACGTGAGAGCAGCAGCAAGACAAAGGAGGGGCATCAGGCTGCTGCAGGCTTACCTGGCCGAGCAGCCCTCACCCTCGTCTGCCTAGGACACTGCCACCTTGTCGTTCTCCTGAACTGCGGGATTTTGTAGAGAGGGTGAGTGTTCTGCCCTTTGACTTGTTTTGTTTAAGAGAAAAAGGTGATTGTGATCTTTACATGCTAAAAATAGTTCAGGAAGTTAAATGTTGAAAAGTACTTCCATTTTAAGGTCCTGCCTTGACCATGGTATAAGTTAGTTTCAGTTCAGATATTTGGAGCATGTCATCCCATCAGACTGACCAGTGAAATTGGCAGCGTGCCATGGTGTGGGCTAGGGGCCCCAAACCAAACTGGCTATTTTTTTTTTTTTTAAAGATTTTATTTATTTATATGACAGAGAGAGAGAGACAGGCAGCGAGAAAGGGAACACAAGCAGGGGGAGTGGGAGAGGAAGAAGCAGGCTCATAGCCTCATAGCGGAAGAGCCTGATGTGGGCCTCGATCCCGTAATGCCGGGATCACGCCCTGAGCCGAAGGCAGACGCTTAACGACTGCGCCACCCAGGCGCCCCCAAACTGGCTATTGTATTTGAATTGCTTGCTTGCTTGCTTGCTTGCTTTCTCTTTTTTAATAAGCTTTGTATTTTAGGACAGTTTTAGATTTGTAGAAAGGTTGAAAAGATAGTACAGAGTTCCCATATACCCCACACCTAGTTCTCCCTGTTAACATCTTTCTTTATTATGGTACCTTTGTCTCAATTAGTGGGCCAGTGTTGCATTATTAACATTGTGGTGAAGTCCATACTTCATTCATATTTTGTTAGCTTTCATTCAGTTTTCTTAGTTTTTAGCTGATGTCCTTTTTCTCTTCCAGGATACCACATTACATTTAGTCATCATGTCCCTCTTGGCAGTGACAGTTTTGAGTTGCTTTTTTGTCCTATGAGAATGATCGTATTTGGGATTAAAGTACACCAGAGAGAGGTGTAGTAATTGCTTCACATGTAGACGCCATGCAGGGTGAACTTGTCGGATTTCGCACGGCATGGTGCCTGCCATGTCATAGGTGCTTGCTGTTCAGAACGTCTCGTTATTAGATTACTGGATGCCTCAAAAACAGATGGATAAATCGTGCTATGTTGGTATTACATGTAAGTTAGATAATTTGAAAGTGGTAATTAATCTTATGCCACAGTTTCCTGTTTTCCTGAGATCATTGTTTATTTTTCTTATTTTCCCTACTTTTATCAAAGAAATACTCAGCCGATCATTATACACCTTTCCCTTCTGACCTGGCTTTCCTCTCAGAGCAAGTAGCCGCAGCCTGTGGATTTCAGGGTTTCCGAGCCGAGGCAGGTATCCTGAATTACTACAGACTGGACTCTACACTGGGAATCCACGTAGACAGATCTGAACTAGATCACTCCAAACCCCTGCTATCTTTCAGGTAAGCTGGTTCTAGGGACTTGGGATTACTTTCTGTCACTTCATTCCTTTTTCTAAAGCATTTCTAGATAAAATAAATAAATAAAAACATAGGACTTTAAGAAATGCTTGAACTCTATATAATTACTCTGGGTGTCTTAACAATGTTATCATAAGTAAAATTAGCCTTGTCCTTAAGAGTAGTAACCAAATTACAGTTAATATTTCTCTTTAAGGTGCATGGAGTCTACCTTTTGTATTGAAAGGTATCGTCGGTGTCTGCATAGGCAAGTGGAAGGCCATAAGGAAAACGAGCAACCTTTTTGGAATAGGGAAGAGTAAAGCACAAAAGCCTGACTAGTTTACTCCCTTGTCTCTACATAAGTTTAAATTGGGCAGCGTGCTGCAGCTGTATCTCACAAAGAAAGTGCCTGAACAGTGTCTTTTATTAATTGCCTTATCTTCGAAGTGAACAGGTGGGGCGCCTGGGTGATTCAGTCCATTAAGCATCTGCCTTCCACTTAGGTCAGAATCCCAGAGTCCTGGGATTGAGCCCGACATCGGGTTCCTTGCTCAGCAGAGGAGTCTGCTTTCCTTCTCCCTCTGCCCCTGCTCACGTACTCTCTCTCTTACTCACTCTCAAATAAATAAATAAAATCTTTTTTTTAAAAAGTGAATAGGCATGGGGGCGCCTGGGTGGCTCAGCCGTTAAGTGTCTGCCTTTGGCTCGGCGTGATCCCAGCGTTCTGGGATTGAGCCCCGCATCAGGCTCGATCCCAGCGTTCTGGGATTGAGCCCCGCATTGGGCTCCCTGCTCAGCGGGAGGCCTGCTTCTCCCTCTCCCACTCCCCCTGCTTGTGTTCCCTCTCTCGCTGCCTCTCTCTCTCTCTCAAATAAATAAATAAAATCTTTTTTAAAAAAAGTGAATAGGCATGATAAATATAGTAAAGGACTCTATTGGGAGGCTTAAGTCTTAAAGATGCATCACTAAAACTTATACGGGTAATATTAAAACTAAATTTTTTAATCTGCTTACTTAAGTGCTTCAAATTTTACATTGTAGCAGTCCAGTGGGCTGTGCTAAGTTTAAGTAGCAGATCATGGGTTGCTCACTGACAGACACAAGCCAGAAGAGAAGGGTTTTAGCTCGGGTTAAAAAGGAAGATGTGAGAACAGTTAAGTGTCGAGCTGAAATTCGAAAAGAATGCGGTTGGCAGTAACTTTCCCAGCCATGGTTAGTAATAGAAACTTGCTGTTGTGTATTATTTTACTTATTTTTTTTTTTAATAGCTTCGGACAGTCTGCCATCTTTCTTCTGGGTGGCCTCAAAAGAGATGAAGAGCCCACGGCCATGTTCATGCATAGCGGTGACATCATGGTAATGTCAGGTTTCAGCCGCCTCTTGAACCATGCAGTCCCAAGGGTCCTTCCAAGTCCTCAAGGGGACAGCCTGCCATGCTGCCTGGAGATGCCTCTCCCAGCCGTCCTCCCAAGAGATTCGGTGGTCGAGCCCTGCTCTGAGGAGGACTGGCAGGTGTGCACCAGCTACTTGAAAACCGCTCGTGTGAACATGACTGTCCGACAGGTACTGGCCACAGACCAGGACTTCCCTTTGGAACCCATGGAGGAGAAGAAAAGAGACATCACCACAGAAGGTTTCTGCTACCTGGATGACGAGAGTAGCCAAGTAAAACGAGTGAAGTTAAACCCTGACAGCTGAGACTTGGAGAGCCCGTTCGTTCACTCAGGCGGGTCTCACAGTTAATGACCACGCTTTCTTGTATTGCCATAGACTTTAGCATCAAGACAAGCCAAAAACAGAGACAGGGAAAAACTCATCATGGATCACAGTGTTGCCTTGGAAGCCATCCTGACGAGTAAAGCAGTTAACAGCTTTGCTCAGAGATGTGTTGGACATGGCCCAGTCTGATTAGATGTTGGCACTAATGTATGTGAGAAGTCCAAGGAGCTTTGACCTTCCAGAACAGCCTTCCCAGCCTCTGCTGTTACCTCTGAGGTAGAAGTGAGTTTCCATGTTATTAGAGCCTTAAGTACCTCAGATTTTATTAATGGAAAACCCGACAAACCTCCTGCTACCCCATCTAGTGATTTGTGGTACAATCGTGGTTCCAAGAACCAGCCATTAGTCTCATCCTCATTCTTCCAGCCGTCCAGTGATCTTTTCTTCTGTCTTCTCTGGCCTTCACGGAAGAATCCTATACACATTAAGACAATGGAACTAGAAACCTCATCTCCTAGGAAAGAAATTAATCACAGCTATCTCTCTTGCCTAAAAGATAAAATATATATAAAGCCAAGGAAAGGGGGGCAGTAGTTTCTCCAGATTTCTTTTAGGTCTAAACTCTTCCTGTTGGCTTTTTAATGCAATTTTAATTGTTGGACTAAAAAAGCCCCAAGGGTGTTCTGTAACTGTTTTCTCCATGAATAAACTTTCTCTCTTTTAAATTAAAGATCTGTATCTATCTTTGAGGGTTAGCGAATCTGGGATTAGTTTTTTCCTGTTTTACTTGCTGTGTTGTTCATGCTGTTGAAGCCTTCCAGCTGTTTCTGTCCTGCACCCTCCTGCTCTGCCCTGAGTCTTCTCTGTGACTGTCTCACAGGAGAGAATATTCTTTGATATTCCAGTCACTGCTGTCTTTTGTGATTGTGGACAGCTTGGAAAATGCATGAAGCACCAAGTTTTAATCTTTGTACCTCACCAGCTCTACTCACCGTACCCTTAGCTGAGCTGCTTTACGTTTCTCTGGGCCTCAGTTTCCTCATCCATGACATGAAGATAGTATTTGCTACCGTCTTCCATTTCAAATGATAATGGGAATTTAGTCCTCCTTTCTAGAAACATGGTGTCATATTTTATTACTGCATGGACTCTTAGAAACATCACCTTTTTGTCTGTGTGGACAGCTGGCTGGAAGCCACTTGGATACCTGCTGCTTGTGACAAGACTCGCCGAGCCTGCATGTCTCTCTCCTGCCTTTTTTCTTCTTAGGAACATTGCACATTAAGTTCATATTTTGATACTTGTTTTTTTAAGAAATAAAAATTAATAGATTTGTCCCTTACGTCTAAATAACCTCAAAACTTAATGTGTGATGGGAAAATTTTATATAATTAAATTATTTTATATAATTAAATTATTTTAAAGAATTGAATAATTTTAAAGAATTAAAATTACCATTGGAAAAATCTCTTATGTTTTCCAGAGTGTACATCATATGTGACCCACTGGAAACCCGCATCCTGGCATTTAGCAAATCCAGTAGGTCAGCCCATCCTTCAGCATTAGAATAGTTTGCTCTTCAGTCAATTGAGTATCAGGTAAAGGTGCTAGTGCTGATTGAGGGGGACAGTGAGGATAATTGTTCACACCATTAAATTCTCTGTCTCATTTATATTTATTTCTGTGAGGAACATGTAGTTGAACGTATAATGCAACTCTACTTTCACAGTAAGCAGAAAATGTGCGATTGAGGAAAAAGGAAAAGTTGGTGGTTTTTCCACATTTCCATGAGGATGATCCACGTAGGTTTGTCTTAGTTGTCCACCAGACATTTTCTATGTCAAGAGGCAGCAAATACTGACCGACCTCCTGTTTTTGTACTGCCCACAGGCTAAGAATAGTTTTTACATTTCTAAGTGGCTGGGGAGAAAAAGTCAAGAGAATAGTATTTCGTGACACGTGAAAATGAGAAGAAAACCAGGTTTCTGTGTCCGTAAGTAAAATCTTGTCAGAACACAGTCACGCTCATTTAGAGATGACCTGTGACTGCTCCCCCCCCCACCCCCCCGCTCGGATGACAGTTGCAGCGGACACCATAGAGCCTAAGTGATCCAGCCTTGGACAGAAGGGGTCGGTGGATGCCGAGAAAGGAAGCTAGACTCCTAGACAGGAACCTGAAACCACGGGAAGGGGCCGAGGGGAAGATCTTTTTTTCCTTCATTTTTTTATACCAGAAATGCCCGAGGAGATATTCAGTACGACGCAGGATATACACGGTATCAAGAGTAGAGTCACAGGGGTAGGCCGGGGGGAACCAATACTCGGATGACACTTGCTGACGGGAATGTGATGGCAGTCCTGAATTCCGTCTCCGTGTCCTCTCAGAAGTGCTGTGGTTTGATGATAAACTGCATGGTCATCTTAATTCTGTTTTTAAATGTGTACCATGTGGCCCAATAAATATCATTTCTAGGAGTTGAGTCGAGAGAAGTCATTAGAGCCGTCCACAAGGTCTTTGTGTAAGAATGTAACAGCGAAGGTCCCAAAGAGGCTCAATGTCTGGCAGGAGGGAGTTGGCTGACGAAGTTCATGTATTCAGCTGGGAAGTGGTTATTGAGCACGGTTTTCTAGCAAGAGGCACTCTTCTTTGCAAAAAGTGACCTGACTTTGTAGTTCTATCCTAGTGAGTTTGACATCACCATACAAGGGAAATCTGTAGCCATTTAAAGTTATGTTTTGAAAGAACAGGTAGAGATACGAGAAAATACTCATATCTAATGAGAAAAGTGTTATAAAACCGTGTGTAATTTTGTATAGAATGTTTACATGTTTTTTTAAGAAGCTGAAAGGATAGGCATATACCAAAATGTGAATGATGGTGGGATTATAGTTGATGTTTATTTTATTTGTTCTTTTTCTATATTTCTGATTTTTTTTTTTTGCATTGAAAATCTTCTGAAATCTTTCTCTTTTAAAGAATAAATGTTTGTGGGTTTTTTGGGTTTTTGTTTTTTTCTTTAAGAAATACTCTGACCTGGTAGTTCCACCTCTACCTGAAATCTGTCAGTGTCCAAATCCAGGAGCATTAACATGGCCTAACAAAAGAGGCTTGCTCGAGGAAAACTTTTATGTAATAAAATACCACGTGGCCACTATCAGTCATGTCGTAGAGACATATTAAATACGTGGAGGAAATGCTCAATATGTTAACTGAGAAAAACAGCTTAAAACCAGTATGCATTGCATTTTGCCAGGGTTTTTGTATGCACCGCGCCTACGTGCAGAGAAGGCTAGAGGGGTATAGTATTGTTTATCCCCTACGTTTTCTGTAGCCAACATAACTAACTGCTCTTCTGAAGAAGGCCTTTGTGTTGCTTTTGGAAGCACGGAGCTCAGCAGCAGCAGCTTTGGCAAGTGTCCACTCACCATTCCAAGTCTGTGCCCTCATCACTTCCAGTCCACTCTGGGTCCTTTCAGTCTTTCTGATCCTCCTCTTGCTTTAAAACATGCCTGGCTGGCCAGTCGGGGGAGCATGGGACTCCAGATCTCGGGGTCGTGAGTTCAAGCCCCATGCTAGCCATAGAATTTATGGCTAGGGTGGATCCTCTCGTGACTCTTTACTTACGTCTTCAGTAGAGCCGCTTGCCTGTTTTCAGCACCCTACATCGGGGTTTTCCTAGAACGACCCCAGGCCCTCGGTGAGACGGCCGTGTTGCTGAACAAGCCCAACTCAGCAAGAATTGGCTAGCCATGTTCTAATTTTCCCGGTTCCTCTCTCACTAAGATAAGGGGGTCTTATCCCTCTTCTCTTTTCCCTTAATCTAAAAGGTTGGTTTATTAGAGGAAAAAAATTACACTCACACCTTCAGTGGATTCGATGAAGGCAAATTAGAACGGTAATGAGGCGGCAAGGAGCGGAATGATAATTGATCTCAGTGTGGCCCAGGGGCCGGAGGGCCAGGCAGGAAAGACATTCTGTCCTGCCCGTTCTCTCCTGTTGCGAAGGTTACGGTGAAACAAGCGATGCAAATCCAGTGGCGTAGCCTGGGTAGTGCATTTTTATTGACGTTTCTTTTGATCCACTATCCTCTCCAAGGGTATTGAATCCTCATGGAGATGAGTTTGCCGGCTCTCCTTAGTTTTACTGGTAAAAAAAGATTTCTTAATAAGATGGTATAGTAGATGGAAGGTGAAATAGAGTGCTGATCCGGAAAGCTGAATTCTAGTAACCGCTCCCACGCTGAGCTGTGTGACCTGGAATAAATCACTCAGTGGAGCCCCAGTTTTCTCATCTGTAACGAGATTTGACCAAATAATCCTGGGTTACATGCCGGCTCAGCAATGCTGTATTTCTAAAATGAGAAACTAACCTCAGAGTTTGGATAAACAGCAAGCAAAACTCCCCCACAGACGAGATTTTTGTTAAAGAAATCATGCATTAACCAGAGAAAAGGAGAGGAAAACCGGAACTTCTCAAGAAAGTAATTCAGGTAGTCAGTAAACATGTGAAAAGAAGCTGACCTTGCTAGTAGGTAGGGAAAAGCAAACTGAAGCAGGAGTTGTAAACTTGTGCCTGTCCACGTGGCAAAATCAAGGAGATTATCATAGTCTCCTCACTCCTCACTCGCACCTGACTTCTAATCCCACAGTAAATGTTGGCTCTACCTTCAAAGTATCCAAAATCTAACCACTTCTCTTCACCTCACTGCTGCTCCCAACTGGCTCCCTCCATGCTCATGCCCCTGACCCTATCCTTGACCCTTAACAGAGCAGCCAGAGTGAGGCCATTGCACTAAGGCAGACCATGTCATTCTTGTGCCCAGAACTTTCCAATCTACAAGTCCCTACCTATCCTGGCCCGTATTTCCTCTTGATCATCTGACCCACTCTGTTCAGGCCACACTGACGTCCTTGCTGCACCTCTGAACAGACCTAGCACATTCCTGCCCTGAGCCTTGGTGCTGGGTTGCTCCCTTTGCTCAAGATTCACACTCGCACTTCCTTCAAAGGCTCAAACACCACCCTGGGGACACCTTCCTTGACTGGTCTATTCAAAATCTCAATCCCAGGGGCATTGCTAATATTCTTCACCATACTCGATTTTGTCATAGCATTTATGACCTAACATTTACATCATTTACTAAGAAAAGAAACCATTCTTTTAAAGAAAATACAACATGCTAAAAAAATTGTTTATTGTTTCCCTCTACTACACTATGAGTGTCATAAGGCAGAGATGTGCCCTAGCTTTCTAGGACAGTGCCTGGCCCATAGTAGTTGCTCAGTATATAATTGTAGAATGAACGGCTGTCCACGGTCGGTGGGATGTGTGACAATGGGCACTTATATGCTAACACTACAGCGAGAGTGGAAATCGATCAAGTTATTATCAGTGTTCAGAGAAACTTTGACCTGGCAATTCTACTTCCAGGTATCTTCCCAGTAGAAATGCCTATGCCGGGGGGGCGCCTGGGTGACACAGTCGGGTAAGCATCCAACTCTTGGTTTGGGCTCAGGTTGTGATCTCAGGATCGTGGGATTGAGCCCCACGTTGGGCTCCCCGCTCAGCATAGAGTCTGCTTGAGATTCTCTCTCCCTCTCCCTGTGCCCCTCCCTGTCACACTCCTGCTCCCTCTCTCTCGCTCTCTTCCTCGAAAATAGATAAATAAATCTTTAAAAAAGAAAAGAAGCAATGCCTATGCAGGGACACAGTGGTGTGTGTAAAAGGATGCTCATCACAGTGTTCGTAACAGCAGAAAACTGGCCACAACCCAAATGTTAGCAGGGAGAGGGTTCATTGAATCTTGGCTCATGTACACTATGGGATATTAACACAATGCACCCCTTCACAAGAATGGCTGGTAGAAAAGGACTCCAAGATACATAGGTTATTTGAAAAATAAGAAATTGCAAAATTAAACGTACAGTTAAAAACCAATGTGTAAAACTATTATGTATATGTAAATGTATATATAAAAATACTATGTAAAAACTAAATAAGACTATTATCTGTATATGCACATACCTGTTTATAAACATATCGCTGGAAAGATACAGCCAAATGTAATAGTGGGACGGAGACTGGGAAGCGGTAGGGGGACTCTCTATGCTTTTGTGTTGTCTGAGTTGTTTATAAGAGCCTCTTTACGCATTACCTATATAAATCCTCTCGGTTATGTGTAGCAAACCCTATAAAGCATCATTGAGTACTAAGAAATGGAGGAAATTGATCTTGCTCCAAACTCTGGAGGTAACTTTAGAGAGAAGATCTGGTCTTGCGTCCAGTGAGGCAGCGAGCGGTGGGTTTCGGCTACTGCCGCAAAGGCTTTCGTTGCCGTCTCCGGGTCGGATTCTCCAAGGGCAAGAGAACCAGCCTCTGTCATGCTTTTGCCTAGCCTAAGCTCAGGTAGTCTGTGGTCGCTAGACATCTTGCTCTGTCTCTGTGATGAGAGTACCAGCGGGCTGTGCTTGCGAAGGCAGTAAGCAGTCAACCTGGAACTGCTCTGTGAGCGCCGCAGTGCTCTCCCCTGGAAAGGATGACTGTTTGCTGGGGACGTGGCAGGGCAGGTGGCCTCGGCGGCGCATGACTTCTGTTAGCTCGATGGTGACAGCCAGGGGGAGGAGAGGTGAAAGCTGCTGATTTGGGCACACTGGTGGGTGTGTGCACACGCACGATTCCTGGGTGTGTTGTGTGTTCCCTTTCGTTAACGTGTTCACAGTCCTGTCCCCAGAGTGAGATTAGGCCTACGAGTGTGCCCGCCCGGCGGCTGGCTGCTTCCCTTGCTCACAGCACCTGCTGAGAGCCACCAGACATGCCCTGTAGGAGCCTCGCTTCTTCGTCTTTAAGAGTGCTCAGCCCAAAGGTGCCCGTCTCAACAGCTGGAAAAGCGTGAACAAGCCACCTCTCCGGGGTTTCTGGCTGTGGAAGACTTTTCTCTTCTCACGGAAGACAGTCATGCCATGTCTGTCCTGTCATTAACCAACTACTTCTACTTTTGGAGGGGGTCCCGTGGTGGGAGACTTGCCTCCAGAAGCAGAAGAGACATCGGCATTGATGCCGGCCGTCAGGCACCAGCCCTTTTGTTCATTCACCCAGCAACTGTTTGTTGAGCGTCTGTGAAGTGTGAGTCGCTGTGCGACGCGAATGTGACAGGCATCGCTTCCGCCCTCCGGTCCCACAGTGAGTGCGGAGAATACCCACATAAGCTGGCAGTCACCATAAAGTACACTGCGAGGGGCCAAGTGCAAGGTGCAGTGGGAGAGGCCCTTCATGCGGAGGTGGTAGGGAAAGGCTCCCTGTAGAAGTAACAGAAAAACCAGCAAAGAATCAGCGAGAGTTAGCTTCACTACCCTCCTCTTCGGCTAAAGGCCATTTATTGTCTCTTTTGTTCCATCTGGAAACTTTTGAGGATTTTTTCAAAAGCAGATTCTGTGCAACTCACAAAGAGAGATTTGTTTATTCTGTCCACATCCTCAGCAATGTCTGCTGTTCTATCTTTTGTTCACTCTGTTCTCTGTGTGCTCCAAAGAATAAGCTCCTTAAGGAGGGCTTTTTTCAGTCGTGTTCACCGACATTTCCCCGACACCTGTACCGCCTGGGTGTGGTAGCTGCTCAATAAAACTTCGTTATGCTTGAAGGAAATTTTCTTTGTCATACGCTTTTTTTTTTTTTAAGATTGATTGATTTATTGGGGGAGGGAGAGAAGAGAACATGAGCTGGGGTGGGGGAAAAGCAGAGGGAGAGACTCTCAAGCAGACTCCCCACTGAGCGGGGAGCCTGCCCTAAGGCTCTATCTCACGACCCGTGAGGTCACAACCTGAGTGGAAACCAAGAGTTGGACGCTTAACCGACTGAGCCACCCAAGCTCCCCTTTGTCATTCTTAATGGGACATTGTGTATCGGGAAAGTTCTTTGCGAGGGGCACCTGGGTGGCTCAGTTGTTGGGCGTCTGCCTTCGGCTCAGAACGTGGTCCTGGCGTTCTGGGATAGAGCCCCATGTCAGGCTCCTCCGCTGGGAGCCTGCTTCTTCCTCTCCCACTCCCCCTGCTTGTGTTCCCTCTCTCACTGGCTGTCTCTCTCTCTCTGTCAAATAAATAGAATCTTTAAAAAATTAAAAAATTAAAAATATAAATTAGAACTTCCCCATATATTTGCATATCACATAAAAATACAATTGCTATATAGCTATCAAGCTTTCCTCAGTCTCCTCCGCTGAGAGCCTGCTTCTTCCTCTCCCACTCCCCCTGCTTGTGTTCCCTCTCTCGCTGGCTGTCTCTGTCTCTGTCAAATAAATAAATAAAATCTTTAAAAAAAATAAAAATAAAATAAAAAAAAAAGGAAAGTTCTTTGCGAATAATTGGCTGCGGAAAGGTAGCAGCCACATTTTCCACATATATAAGCAAATATATATATATATGGTTTATATATATAGTTCATATATATATAGTTTTTATATATATATTGTTTATATATATATATGCAAAATCTCTAAGCAGCCTTTTTTGAGAGAGTCACTCCTTATCCTGAGTAGGAATGTGGCTAGAAAAGCACTTCCAGCATCATCAACCCTATCCAAGTATTCCCGATGCCTTAATCAGGGATCATTCCAGTACAAGACACAAACCTATCCGATGACAACAGGCACCCGAGGGCAGGAAGTGCACCCGGCCTCCCTGTGAATCAGAATCAGGAACGACATCAGGACCACGGCAACTGCCATATTTCCCTCCTCCTCCTCTCCATCCCTCACCTGTCTTGGCTGCCCTCCGCCTGTCTGCTTCTGTTTTGCAGCCGTCTTTGCTGACTTGACTTACACAGGGCTGCCCCCAAGTGGCACCTTCAGTCCCTGCCCTTCCAGGTTGGTTGCATGTAGGTAATAAACCCAAATCCAAATTGCTGGAAGAGAATCAGCTTGATCTTCTCCGGGTCAGTTGTCTACCCCCGTCCAGTCAGCTGTGGCCAGGGAGCCAGGGACACTTTCCCTTCAAAGGGAGGACAATGGACGGAAGGCAGGGAAATGATTAGCGGAAGAAGTGATCGGCATCTCTATTGACGCTCATTGTACAATTTGCCTTCTAGAATGAAGTGCTAGAGAATGTTGACCCCCGATCACTGGACCAGGAGATAACAGAAGTGGGGCCTGTCCATGGCTTACCCCCCCAACCCCTTCACCAGAGGCTACCCCTAGGCCCTCCCCCAAACCAAACTCCTCAGTGCCGCAGCCACATCCCCCTCCCCTTATCACCTCTTGGGCTTTGTGGAAAGGTTGGAAATGAGCGTGAGGCAGCTGGTGCCCCCACAGTCCCAAGGCTTTGGAGACCAGAGGCAATTGAGGTGCTTTCAGCCAGAAAAATATAATTTAAGGGCTTGGCATCTGGCTGGGAGCAGAGAGCTGTGTTGCCATGGCGATGCCTCGCTTCATTTAACAGCAGCATATCCCTGAGTTTGGTCACATCCACACTGAGGCACAGAGAGCGCCCTGTCAGCAGCACCCCCNGCACATTCCTCTAGCAGACATCCATCTGCAGGGCCAGAGCCCGTTCCTGCACCCCCCTCCCGGCCTAGACGCCCACCCGACACCCTTTCCTGCAGCACCTCGGCCAATCATGCAGGTTCCAGAAGTGCCCCTGGCCAGCAGAGAGGGACTGCGGAGCACCAGGGGAGTGCACAGCCTCGGCGACAGGCCCCCCAGGAGCCTGCCGGGGTCCATTTGCTTTCCGAGGCTCCTACCACCCGGCTGCATCTCCAGCTCCTTTATAAATCAATCTCTCTGCGCGTCCTCTCCAGCCCACCCGTCATGCCCCAGGGGATAGGAAAGGGGAGAGGGACGGGGCTGGCTCCAGGGCAGACACGCTTCCCTGCCCTCTCCAGATGAGCGGGGTGAGGCCAAAAGCCGGCAGGTGCTCATGCAGAGGTCCCTACGCACCCACTGATGTTCTGTTTATGCCCGCCCTCTACTCGGAGGGGTGGGCAGGGCGGGTTAGAGCAGGGAGACAGGAAGGCCCAAGGATGTTCGCCGGCTGCTCCTTGCAGCAGCGAGAAGTCAGCGACAGCCTCCATGTCCGTGGACGAGGACGAGGTAACTAACCGGCAGGACAGCAGCACAGCCAAGCGTCCCGTAGAGATTTAAGAGTGATGTAATCCATGTGTATCCACATGGACAGACGTCATCACACTTCCGTGTTCTCGTTCATGCAGTGATGTACCCAGTGTATTTATAGTGTACCGGGAATGGTCTGGGAAGAGGGGAGCAGGAGAGGGCTGATGGGGGTGGCTGCAGTACTCCTTTCCCGCCTAACAAGCTCCGCCCAGAGCTAGTGACTCAAGACACCCCAAACCGTATTCTCTTTCCTGATTCCGCAGGTTGGCTAGGTCACTCCTGCGCTGGGTCCCCCTGAGCTCTGACTCAGCTGCAGGGATGGGTGATGGCCACCAGCCAGGCCACCTCAGCCTCCATGGCCTCTCACTGCAGTGCGCAGCGCCGGCTTCCTTCCAGGACACCCCAGGCAGGGGCCCTGGGCCAGGAGAGCAGACACGCTGAGGCCCGGTAAAAACATCACAACAGCACACCAGCCACCGCCACACTGCTGTGGGTCAAAGCAAGTCCAAGGTCAGCCCAGTTTAAGGGACCAGGAAATAGACCCCCTCCTGAGGGGAATGGCAGAGTGACATTGCAAAGGAGCAGCTGGAGTGAGATGGGAAGAACTTGTAAACAAACAGCCAGGGCACCTTTCACCTTTTACTCTAGGATTCCGCACTCCGTGCTCCTGTGTTACTCGGGTAAACTTAAATACGTGAAAGGCTAAATCTAAGACACATACTCAAAAACGATGAGGACTTTGTTGCCGCATATTTCGGATAGAGAAGTCGAAGATGACCTCAAGGTTAGTGGCAAGTAGCTTTTTTTTTTTAAGTAATCTCTACGCCCAACGTGGGGCTCGAACTCATGACCCAAGATCAAGAATCGCAGGCTTCACTGACTGAGTCCGCCAGGCGCCCCGCAAGGTTTTTGTTTGTTTGTTTGTTTGTTTGTTTGTTTGTTTGTTTGCAACTGTGAGGGAATGGAGACTGGACTATCCCAGGCTAGAGCTGTGGCATGTTGACTAGTGAGAAGTGTGCATCTTCGAGAAAGAGCAAAGGAAGAAAGTATCACATTCTGCTAGATTCCCAGCACGAACAAAGAAGTGTAATCAGACTCTGAAGTAGCCGTACATGTGGAACAGACGTGCATGTTATTACCGAGCTAGCAGAAAGGATGACGGGTTTTTCCGTTCTCTCCTGGCTCTCTGCCACGGCTTGCTGGGCATTAAATACTTTCCCAGAACCGCATTCCCACCCGTAAAATGGAATGTTTCTCCCTGATAAGGTCTTTGTGAAAAAAGAGTGGTGATTTCACATTTATACAGTATTCCTGCAGAGAGGGTTTAGTCCCCGGGCGAGTTAACCACACCATACCCCCAAAGGGTGGGACAAGGAGGCCCAGGTAAAGAGAAAATCCTCGGGCTCAAAATGACAAGTTGGAAGCATCGTGATTGCCAGTATGTCCAGAGCATGGGGCTGGTATGTGCAGAGCAGCGTGCAAAGCCCCAAGTCAACAAACAGTTCCCAGGACACAGCAGGGAGCGGCAGAAGAATGCAAGTAGTAGCAAGATTCCGGGGATGGCAGAGTCACCCAGGGATGTCGACCCTGTGGGGAAGAAAGAGGTCATGCCCCGTGGGGAAAAAAGAGGTCACAGCCATGGAGGAGGCCCAGAGACAGATGGAAGGGAAGGGTGTGAGGCAGGAGACTTCTTCCGCACTCCTGACATTTCCTGCTGGTGAAGGAAGCTTCATTATCAGAGCTTCTAGAACTCTCTTTGCCTCACCGCTCCTCCTGCCCTGGTGGGGGAGGGTACGAGCAGTGACTTACTGTCCATTTTGGGAAGAATAGGTGGGCATCCTTGACTCAGACCCACACATTGTCTCTCTTCTGGTCGAGTAGAAATTCTTGCCTCCATGCTTTTATTACCCTTCTGGACCCTCCTGCGAGGGGCGGTTTGTCCCCACCAAGTGTTTCTTAGGACTGGGTGAGTAAGTCCGCCTAAAGCCTCGGTTCAGCGTCCGGCCGCTCGGTTGGTGAAAGACCGGTCTCTTGCCCCTAATAAATAGGTGACACATCACCTTCCGTATTTACTTTTGATTTATTTTTTGACTTACACAAAACGTAAGCAGGAAATAAGAGTGCTACTTTTGGGGAGTCCCCCTGAAGCCTGTGGTCGTTATTAATTGCTTCATAACAAATTACAAAGGGGAGAAAGTCACAGGGCCTTTATGACCTAGTTCCCAAAGTGGCACATCCGCGCTTTCGAGTCACTCACGGGCTGGGCCAGAAGGGGAACGAGGCCCCATTTCATCAGGAGAGTGTCATTGAACTTGTGGATCTTTCCTAAACCCACAGAACCCTCAACAAAGGGAAAGTAACTGGGCTCTCTCACATGAGAAGCCAGTCAAGAGTTGGAGGAAGAGAAGTCCTTCATTCAAACAGCTTTTACTGAAAGCCCACTAGCGGCTGGGCTCCCTGCCAAATGTTGTGTGTAAAAGCAGAAATAACACAACATACTTTCGCTCAAGATCCGGCTGAAAGAGGACACATCTTGGTCCCTCCTTTAACCATGTCCCTCCCCTAGAGGAGACTCATCCACGGGCCAAAGGAAGTACCTGCCTAGAGCCCTTGATCCTCTTCTGGACTGTGCTCTGAGCACCCAAGACCCCAGAATTCTCTTCTTTAATGGCTCAAGTCTCTCCTTGGGTCTACGCAGGCCCATCCTCAGGTTAATCTCCCCCCCAGTATATGCACCCCTGGGCTCTCTGTGGGCTTGTGGGCAAAGCCTGGCCAAGCAGGCTGGGGTGTCCACACACTTGGTGGGGGCCAGAGGCAGGAACAGGAAGAGAGGGAGAATGAGCTGGGAGGGAGATGAACAGCTCAGGAGGTTGTCAGACGCATGGAGATCAAGGTTCCCACAGACCGTCTTGTCTTTTCTTCCAAACTTGCCAGTGCCCTTGTCCGTAACACGGCAAGTCGGCCTCAGCCTAGGTGAGGGGCTGTGAGTCGAGATTTGGCTTCCTCCGTGGTGCTTCTACTCAGCCGCCAGGGGCATGCGGCCCCTCAACGCCAGGCCAAGTGGCCCCACTTCTGAGCCCAGGCCTCCCTCTAGTGGCCAGTCCAGGGGCAACAGCCAGAGGCTCCTGGCCGCGCTACAGAAGGGATGGACACCTCTTCCAGAACCCACTTTTCAGAACATAGATCTGATTCTGTTATTCTTTGCTTAGAAACCTCAAAAACACAGCCAACTCTCTCACGCCTCCCCGCCCCACACACCCTGTGTCTTCAAGGGAAAGATAAAGCCCAAGGCCGTTAGCCTGGTTGACAAGGGCTTTCTCAAGTTGAAGCCAGGCTACATTTCCAGGGCCACTGAGAGCCAGCCTCTCGCTCTCTCTCCCAGCCTCTCTCTCTCTTTCTCTCTCTCTCTCTTTCTATCTCTCTCTCTCTCACACACACACACACACAGACACAGACGCAGCCACCACCTTCAACAACCCACCATATATTTCTGTGACTCATTTCTTTTGCTGGCAATAGACTGCCCACCTTTGCCCACCAAACAAACTCATACTCCTCCATCAAGACCCACTTCACACCTCTGTGGCTTCCTTGGCCCCCTGTGGGAGAATCCTGGCCCCTCACAGGGTTCCCCTGAGCACTGGTGTACAGAATAATCGCTAACACGGGGCACTTAACACTAGTCCCTGTGCTAAGGGTTCCAGAGACAGTATCTCTTTAATTCTCATAAGAGCCTTAAAAACCAGGTGCTATTACCATCCCCATTTCACAGATGGGGAAACAGAGCAGCGGGGTCAGGTCGTGTGCCCACAGTCACACGCACAGCAAGTGAAAGAAGCCTGTGGTCACAAGTGCTCTCTCCACCTCCAAGCCACTTCCTCAACTGCAGCTCGGAGACAGACAGACGTCCTTGTTTCCTGCCCCTGAGCTCCTCCTCCGAAGCCTGTTCTCTCGTCTCTGAATCCCCAACACAGAGCACGAAGACCCCGGGCCTAGAAAGCGCTCAAGTGATTACCTGAACTGAGCGGCAGACAGGAAGTGTTGGCTTTGCCTGCTACGCTTTTTCTCAGTAAATCTCCCACCTAAGGCTCAAAATCTTGTTCTAGACTCAGCCAGCCACACGTGGAAGGCACAAACCGTGGGCCAAGATCACAGTGTAAACATTCACTGAGGATAAGGAATAGCATCTGACTTGGGGCTGGCTGCCAAAATAACAGATCCTTAGTTCCCCCCAACTCTCAATTCACCCCAGACTGGCCGGCGCCCTGAGGGTTTGCCCTGGCACACCCAGTCTCTCCTGCAAGATGCCTGCTGGCCTCCCCTGCCAGCCGGACCAGCCTTCCCCTCCTCCCTCCGTCCTTTCTCCTGGCCTTCCTGCCTCCCTTCTCCACTCTCTGTTCTCTAATCCAGCAATCAGCATTGAACAGTCACTTTTTTATCCACCTGCAGCGCTCCAGCTACTAGGCTACATCCGTTTCTTCTCTTCTTTCTTCAAAATGGAAATAAACAACCTTATTTTCTTTCCGATTATGAAAGTAATACTCTTGTTGTAAAAAAAAATACAAATGCACAAATATTTAAAGTAGAGAGTAAAAGTTGCCACCCATCCCACTACAGGATACCAACTGTTTTCAGTTGGTTGATAGCATTCCATGTTGGCTTGTGTGTGTGTGTGTGTGTGTGTGTGTGTGTGTTCATTTCATTTTAATCTGAATCATAAGTGAAGACTTCTCTCTCACAGTAATTTTATCCCAGCAGTTCTAGGTTGAAATGATAATGCTGCTTCAAGTTCCTGGTCAAGAACCATCTAGATTCACTGCCAACAGAATTCTCTAACTTCAGCCGGAGAGGACTAAGAATAGGGGATATTGGAACCTTTCATTCTAGAAGATTCCGGGGGTCCTTAGACCTGGCCATAAAAGGTCAACCTATAAAGTGGCCTTTGCTGGAATGCCTGGATGGCTCAGTCAGTTGAGCATCTGACTCTTTGATCTCAGGGTCTAAGATTGAGCCCTGTGTGGGGCTCCACACTCAGTGGGGAGTCTGCTTGAGATTCCCTCACTCCCTCTGCCCTTTCCTTCCCCCACCCCGGCTCTCTCTCTAAAATAAATAAATTTTTTTTTAAAGATTTTATTTATTCATTTGACAGAGATAGAGACAGCCAGCGAGAGAGGGAACACAAGCAGGGGGAGAGGGAGAGGAAGAAGCAGGCTCCCAGCGGAGGAGCCTGATGTGCGGCTCGATCCCAGAATGCCAGGATCACACCCGGAACCGAAGGCAGACACTTAACGACTGAGCCACCCGGGAGCCCCTAAAATAAATAAATTTTGAAAAAATAAATAAAGTGGCCTTTACTAAGCCAAAGAAAATCTTTCTATACTACTTTCTCAGCCCAAGGCTCCGACTTGCTCATATTACCAAAATAAGTATCACTGGCATGGTATTTCCCCTATAATGCTGAAACACTGCTCTTAGATAGCTTGCTCTTTTCCCTGGGGAGCCAAGCCGAGGCTGGCGCGGCACTGGAGGACGGAGGGAGGCGGGAAGTCACTTCCACCATTGCACAAGCATCGGCCGAGGAGCTGATCCACGGTTCCCTCTCCACGGAGCTCGCAGGCTGTGGGATGAGAGAGGCTCTCGGGAGAGAGGGGAGACGCCACGGGGAAAAGCGCACTGCCAAAAGCAAGACGCCAGACAGGGGTAAAGCGGAAATTACGCTCCACTGGACTGAATCACACAACCAAACTCACAAGAGATGGATGCATAAAGGCCAGAAGGGCGGTTTCATTGCTTTCTAATAAGGAATAAAAGTTCTAAATGGATTGCCCAGCTTTTACTGGGCAGTTACCTGTGTTTGATGGTCAGCACATTCTCTCCCTGTGGGCATGTGATCACACATGAAAGCCATCCTACACAAATAACACTAACACGTACAGTTACTGTTTGTCGAGTACACACTGCGAGTACACCCGGTCCCTAGTGCCTTGTCTTCATCTTCTCATGGATGTCTCTACGGCTGTGCGGTGGAGTGCTTTATCCCCGCTTTACAATGGGGTTCAGAAATGTTTAGAGCACATACGTGGGGGACCCAGGATTCAACCCCCATTCTGCCTGCCTGCAAGACCCAAGCTCTGACTTTGCCACCTCTCCTGCCTCTCCAACCACCTGAGAAACCAGACTGCAATCTGGGCTCAAAGCAAGGGGCGTTTGGTGGGGACTCAGTCGCAGCTCAGAGGTAACCGGGCCTCTGGAGCCGGTCTCAACGCAACTGATGCACAAAGAAAACACAAATCTGACTCCCAACGCGACCAACGCCGAAAGCCTGTTTTCCTAAAGGTTTTATGAGGAGAGCGGAGAGGTTCCACATCACAAACTTTCCTATCACAAACTTTCCACATCACAAAATTTCCTATCTCGACGTCTGTCTTTTCCCCAGGTCCCTGCCTCCAGCGGCTGACCCCATGCTCTCCCTCCTGGCTCTCTGCCCCATCCCATGTTTCCCCTTGAGGACTCCTCCTCTCCTGCCCTCCAGATTTCTCCTTTCTGCAAGATCTTTACCCTGGTCACCTGCCTCAGAGAGAGCAGATTACAACCCAAACCCAACCTGCAAAGGTGTTTATTTGGCCTACACTGTATTTCACAACTCTGAATTACTGCCAATATTTCAAGACAGCAGATTTCCCATATAAATTTGATTTGCAATTTAAAAAAAGGGGGGGGGGTTCTCTATAGCAACAACTGGCCAGAGCCAGTTTCCTTTAGAAGTGCAGGCAGGCTCTCCATTTTAACGTCTCCTCTCTTTCCACTGCCTGCCCATAATGAGTTGGAGGGCGGTGCCCTTTCTTATCCTTTTGACCACCTAAATTATCAGCCTGGCTGCTCCAGGCATTGGAATTTCCAAGACCTCTCTGTTTCTTTATTTGGATACCATGACACGATAACCACCAGGCTTCGGAGCAGTCCTTGGGGTGGATTTTCCTGCCGTGTCTGTGAGTGTATTTGAACGCCTTGTAACTGGGACACTGATTAGGAAGACTGGAGTTCGGCACCGGTTCTTACTGAAAATTCCAGAATGGGGCATATCTGCTCACGTGAAATTATCCAAGTGGGTGCACCCTTGGAACACATGCCCTCTGCACTGTACTGAACGCTGAGCAAAGGTCAGCTGTATCTCCTGGAGACCTGCTTTAATCACAGGGCTAAGAATCCATTGGGCAATAAAAAGTGAATGCTTAACCCATCACATGGTGAGAGTGACAAAACGGAGATACTTTACTGCTCGGTTTCAGATGGACGCTTCTCGTCTCACTTTTATATTTATGAGTAGTGATTAACTCAAGGCTTAGTGATTCAACTTTGAAACGAATTTTTATCGTTTTTATATCTAGCTCGGGGACTCATGTAATTAGAGAGCTTGAGATTGCCAGGTGAGTTCTTATCATGTCTAAGGATTTTTCTGTTAATCCAGATTTCTGCAGTGTTTTCCTATGATAGATGGCATTGTTGCTGACCAGTATTCATGGCTTCCCCCTCGGATGGGATTATATTTCCTTGCTTTATTGACCTCAGGCTTGACCATGTGATTTGTCTGGGCCGATGAAATGCGAGTGGGAGTAATATATGCCACTTCAGAGACAGAGCTCTAAAAGCCGGGAGAGGTTCCCCGAGGCTCTTTCTTCTCTCGGCCACCGTGAGGATGGCCACGCACTGGAGACCAGGCAGCACGTAGTAGAGACTGCGCTTGCTGGACAGAGACTGAGTGAGAAATAAGCCTTTGTTACGTGCCACTGAAATGCTGGGGTCATCGGTTATAGCAGCATAACCTAATGTATCCTGGGGCACCTGGGTGGCTCAGTCCATTAAGCCTCTGCCTTCGGTTCAGGTCCTGATCTCAGGGTCCTGGGATCAAGCCCCACATCAGGCTCCCTGCTCACCAGGGTGTCTACTTCTCCCTCTCCGTCTGCCCCTCCCCACTGTTTGTGCTCATGCACTCTCTCCAATAAATAAATAAAATCTCGGAAAAATAAAAAAGCAAAAACCAAAACCTAACCTATACTGACCAAGACATGTGTAAACAAACGAAAAATGCTAACTGCTCCTGAGGCTGATAGCACAATAGATGGCAATAATCTCACCTTTTTCTATGTATCAAAGTGATATATATTTTCTCATTGATTGAGAAGTAAATGCCATAAATTTAAACTTATAAAATAATTATATACTGATAAAATGTTCTGTCTATATATGTTATATAAAAGTATATGTATATATAAATATGGTAACCCCTTTCTTAAATCTTTTTTTTAAAGATTTTATTTATTTATTTGAGAGAAAGAGAGAGAGAGCACGAGTGGGGTGAGGGGCAGAGGGAGAAGCAGACTCCCTGCTGAGCAGGGAGCCCGACATGGGGCTCCATCCCAGGACCCTGGGATCATGACCTGGGTCGAAGACAGATGCTTAACTACTGAGCCACCCAGGCGCCCTTGGTAAGCCCTTTCTAACAGACATATTCTTTCTTAGATAGATCAATGGTTTCTTTTCTTTTCTTTTTTTTTTTAACATTTTTTAAAAAGTTTATTTGTTTAAGTAATCTCTATACCCAACGTAGGGCTCAAACTCACAACCTGAGATTAAAAGTCACACTCCTCGAACTGAGCCAGCCAGGCCAGGCGCCCCATGATACATCAGTGGTTGCAGTCAGACTCCTATGTCAAGTCCTGCTGATCTGGAAGGCACTCTGTGTCCTGAAGGTAGTTTGGCATATCTTCGCTCAAATTCATTATGAGTGAAATATTTTTGATTTATTGTAGTGACACATGTATTCGACGCATACCAGAGTATAATATGATAAGTAAATCCTCCCTCCCTTCCCCAACCCTCGCTACCACTTTATAGAAGTAATCACGTTAGGAGTTTCTTATCAGGGCTGACTTCATGGGTGAACTATCTCTGCAGTCAGGCAGGCCCTCGTGCTCAGAAGGACACTTACTGCTCCGCTATTGCCATCCTGAAAATTGTTAATAATATTTTAACAAGGGGCCTAGCATTTCTATTTTGCACGGGGCCCCCAAATTATGTCACTGGTCCTGCTTCTTGTGTAACCTTCCAGAAACATTGTTATGCACGAACAAGCATATGTTTGCTCATTTTTTTTTAAATATAGTGGCTTAAGACTCACCAACGAGGAGCAAGAGAATTTCTGTGAAGCTCTTTGGGCCAGTCCAAGCACCCAAATCTATCTTCCTCCTTCCCCTGCTCTGGGTCAAAGTGGCACTGACTCCTACGCATTGCATTTCCCAGGATGTTCTGAGTCAGCTGGCTTCCTGCTCAGTTTGACTGAACATGGGGAACTAGAAGGCACAAGAAAAGGAAAGGAAAAGTTGGCTCCTTCCCCTCCTCTGCCTCGGGTAGCATCTTCAGCAGCTGCTGCAGCTTCTCTGTGCCTCTGGCTCCTGCTGGCCTGGCCCACCACAGTTCGATCTGAAACCACCTGATCCCATGCCTGGGCTCCGTAACACCACCTCCATTCTTTACCTGTTAGAGACTGAATGTTTGTGTCACCCCCCCGCCCCAGATTCGTATGTTGAAGCCCTAACCGTCGGTGTGACCGTGTTTGCAGATAGGGCCTTTATAGAGATAATTAAGGTTAAATGAGACCATCAGGATGAGGTCCCGATCCAATGGCACTAGGACCCTAGTAAGAAGAGACACCGGAGACCTTGCTGTCTCTCTTTGCTAAGACACAAAGAGATATATAAGCGCACAGTGAGGGGGCCACCACTTATAAGCCAAGGAGAGAGGCCTCAGGATGAATTCTGCCTTGCCGGCACCTATATCTTGGACTTCCTAGCCCTCAGAACTCTAAGAAGTAAATTCTTGTTGTTTAAGCCACCCGGTCTGCGGTATTTTGTTATGGCGGCCAGAACAGACTAAGATACATTTCCAGCTTCAGAGTGCTGGTTGCTTTCTGCTTTTGCTAATTCTGGACTGTCTTATTGTCTCCCACAGGCTTCTCAGCTTTCCTATCACCCATTCTCTGCATCCCACTCCGCTCTGTTTCAAGTACTCAGAGTGGTTTCCCTTCTCCCGATCAGACCCTGAATGATTCACTGTGTCATTCTTAGGCAGCATTACATGGACTAGGATGTACCCAACTCCCATCACTGGCAACTCAGTGTGCTGCTTAAGAAATACACCACAGGGGCTCCTGGGTGGCTCGGTTGGTGTCCGACTCTTGATTTCCACCCAGGTCATGATTTCAGGGTTGTAGGATCAAGCCCCATGGTCAGTGAGGAGTCTTATTCTCTTCCTCTCCCTCTTCTTCTCTCTCTGGCCCTCCCCCACACCACTTGCATGCTCGCTCTCGAAAGAAAGAAAGAAAGAAAGAAAGAAAGAAAGAAAGAAAGAAAGGAAAGACACTGTAAAATTAGGCCGATCTAAGTTTGGATCCTGACCCCACCCACTTCCTTGTTCAGTTGCCATAGTGGGACATTAGTCTCACTAGGCCTTAGTTCCCTCATCTGCAAAATGGAGACGGGCCCCTGGGCCACTCAGTCGGTTAAGCCCCTTCTGCTTAGTCATGGTCCTGGGGTCCTGGGCTCCCTGTTCAGTAGGGAGTCTGCTTCTACCTCTCCCTCTCCCTCTGCCCCTCCCCTGCTCATGGGCATGCGCTCTCTTCCTCTCTGTCAAATAAATAAAATCTTTTTAAAAAATACACTAAAGTCTATCCCATAGAAGAAATAATGTTTGAAAGGTACTTAGCATAGGGGCTAGTACAGAAAAAGTGTCAATAAATATTAGCTAGTATAATAGGAGGAAGGACAGAGCCTGGTGAGAAGCTGACATTGTCAAACATCATTACCAGAGTGTTTTTACAACTCCTAGTGTGTAGACAGTCTTCTAACAGCACCGCAAGCTTCTTGTGTGGCATCCTAGGAACTTGTTTATAAACCCTACAGTACCCAGAACAGAACATAAGAGAGTCTCAGAAAGTCAGGTTGTTCCTGATTTCATAATTACCTAGCTTAAGTTAAGCCTGCTCTCTTTCCTGTACTGCCTACAGCTGGTGGTGAACTTGCCCTTGCTTTCTAGGCCTTTAATCAAAGGACCCTAATATCTGCAGTCTTCTCTCCCCTTGCCACTATCACATAATCCACCCAGATCCCAGCATCTAAGGCTTTCTGAAGTTGAAAACCTAAGGAACGCCTGAGAATTCTAGAATGTGAAGTAAGCAAACTTTTTCTGTAAAGGGCCAGATGGTAAATATTTCGGGCTTTGTGGGCCACTTATCGTTTGTGTACTAACTACTCACTTCTGCCTTTGTAGTGCTGAGAGCAGCAGTAAGTGAATGGGCATGGATGTGTACCAATAAAACTTTACTTGTGGACACTGACATGTGAATTTCATTAATCGCAAGTCACAAAATAATATTCTTTTTTGATTTTTTAACCATTTAAAAGTGTAAAAAACATTCTTTGATCTCGGGTTGTACAAAAACAGGCAATGAGTAGAATCTGAAATGCAGGCCATCATTTTCTCTTGGCTTTTACTCAAACTCCTGTGGTTTAAGTTGTTGCCCTCTTTCTTTCCTTCTTTGCTGTGTGACACTGCGTAAGCCACTTAGCCTCTCTGGGCTTCAGTTCTCTTTTTTAAAATTAAATTGTTTACTTATTTTTTCAGTTTCATTAAGATATAATTGACATACAACAGTACAAGTTTAAGATGTACGGCATAATGACTTGACATATATTATGAAAAGATTACAATAATTTTAGATATCCATCTGGGCCTCAGTTCTTTACCAGTAACTCCGGAGTATCAGCGGATGAATGTTTTTCTTTCTTTCTTTCTTTTTTTAAGTACTCTCCCAATGTAGGGCTCGAACTCATGACCCCGAGATCAAGAGTCCCACGCTCTGTGAACAGAACCCCCCAGGCACCGGATGAATGTTTTTGAAAACCAGCTCTGTACGCTCTGTGATTTGTTTAGACTTCCAGGTGAAATTTCACGTAAACAAAAATAATCCCCTCCTACGAATTCGGTTGGGAGATTACTAATTGGTGCAGTGGTGCCAAACCTTTTTCCTGCCTTAGTCTACCAGCACAAAACAGTAACATTTCAGAGGGCAGAGCCAAAAATGGTGTCAAGGTTACTCTTCTCGGGGAGTACCCCCTTATTAAACAACCAGCACATCAGCTTATGTCTTGGATCCTTTCTTCTGGTGACCAAGTTCCACGCACTGACTCATGGAAGAAATATTTGCTGAGCACCTCCTATGTGCGGAGCACGCCGCTGGATGACCTGTAGTGAACCAAGCACGCCCGATCCCTCCCGGTGGCCCAGCGGAACGTGCGTGCGCAGGGGCCCAGGGCCGTGCTGATAAATTATGCAGGAATGCAGAGAAAGAGGGAGGGAGGGAGGAAAGGGGTTGCATTCAAATCGCCCCCAGCCTCTGTGTTCCCAGAATTGTCCCCTGCGACTCCCAGCCCCGCTATCCTGCCGCCCCGACTTCCTTCCAGCGCTTTCCCGGAACACGTCCTTCAGCAGCCCCGCCCCGAGCCAGCGCCCGCGTCTGCGCCTGCGCCCGCCTGCCGTCCGGCCCCGGCCGGCGCCGCGGGGAGAGGGGAGGGGGCTCGGCGAGGACCCCGCGCCCCACATCCCGCCTCGCCCCGCCCCGCCCGCGCGCCCTTCCCGGACTCGCTCCGTGTCCCCCCGCCCCGCTTCGGCTGTGGCGCTTATCTGGGCGGCCACGTGGGAAGCCGGTGACCCTGGGGGCAGCGTTCCGGCCTCCACGCCGTGTTCTCATCTCTGCGGGGAAACAGCATTAAGGCCGACCCCCATCTGTTTCAGTGACCTTTTCTCGACAGAAGCGTCGCTGCCAGCGGCTGCCAGGGAACACGTACAAACACACGTCCTCGGGGGGACTTCGGCCTAAGAGAAGCAGAAGTCCTGGCTTTCCCTCTTGGGGGCCGAGGAGGCTCGTCCCCTCTGTTTTCTCGGTGACAGCTTTTTCCTTGTCCAGGGCCACGCCTTTCCTTCCTTATCTCTCTGGCCACCTCTCTCCCCCTCACTCCTCATTCAAGGAAAGTCTTTAGGGGAATTGAATTTTGACTTCTTTTCCGAGGAATTTCTCAGCTACACCCCCCCCC